>NW_023602073.1:110759752-110781816 GCF_014898055.3 Talpa occidentalis | reverse complement strand
CCTCAATTTGACTTTTTCTTGACCTTTTGTTTGGTTCCTCTATATTCCACAGAAAAGGCCATCTCTGATATTATTCTTGTCCTTCTGACTTTTTATCTAGCACCAGTCCCTTACAGCTCCAACATGTTGTCGCAAATCGCATGAGTTTGACTTTTTTTGATCACTGAGTAATATTCCATTATGTACAAATACCACAACTTTTTGATCCATTTGTCTAATTGGGACATTTGGGTTGTTCATATCTTGGCTATAATAAATAGTGCTGCAATAAACATAGGGTGCAAGTTTCTTTCGCATGGTGTTTTGTTGTCTTTGGGTAGATTCCTTGGAGTAGAATCACTGGATCATATGGTAGATCCATTTTTAGTAGTCTGAGGAATCTCCATACAGCTTCCATAGTGGCTGTCCAGTTTACATCCCCACCAGCAGTGTAAGACTCTTCCTTATCTCCACATCTCTCTCAGCATTTGTTTACAAATTTTTTAATTTTTTAAATTTTTTACTCTTCTGGAGTGAAGTGGATCTTGTTGTGTTATGATTAATGATTTCCTGATAATTAGTGATGTTGAACATTTTTTCATATGCCCCCATCAGTTTATTTTTAAGACAGCTTAAGTTATTTTCTCTGAGCCAAACAATTTTATTTTTTCCATAATTGCAGTTCCTTTCAGCACCCTCATTATTGTTTTCTAAGTTCTAGCCTCTATAGTTATGACTTGAGAAACTATCAAATATATGCACATACATGTGGTGCGTGATGTATCTATATGTTGTAAGGAATGTTTATTGGACAATTTAAGAAAACCCTTTAGGAAGATATCCATATCGAGGCTAAAAAACCACCATCCCTTATGTGAGGAATTCTCTCCAAGGAAGCAATTGAAATTAGAGGCTGTGACTCTTACCTCTTATTCTAAGCATGTACATCAGTGCCCATGAGGTCTTTTCCCTGAAGATCAAAAGTACACTGCACCAGGAGGAGAACAAGGCATAGCAACAAATTTCCTGTTCAAAAGAAAAAATCTGACATTGTTTAGAAGTAATGCTAGTTTGATCTTTCTGTTTCCAATAGAGCATTAAGGAGAAAATTGCCTCTCATTGCTGACATAAAGTAAATTTTGTTTTGAAGTTCAGAGTCCACAATTTGTACACTGAGGGAGGTATGGTTATGTGATAGCATTAAGATCTCCTCCCACTTGGGAACAGTACCCTTTGGTGCTTGCAGGGAGTTGGCTCTAAGTCATGAATGCTCCACATCCTGAGTGCCATGATCCTCCCAACCATCAGGAAAGTGCACCCCCCTTGTGACATAGAACTATTCATACAGCTGAAGAGTCATGCCTTCAGAAGCCCAGCAAAGTAATAGCTTAATAGTGCTTAGCATTGTGTTTATTTTTTAAAGATTTACTTATATATACATGCAAAAACTGGGTACAGGCCAGAGGTGTGGGGGTGAGAGGATTCACCAGAGACAGAGTGGGGAACAGAACAGGCAGACTGACTGAAATACACTGCTGAGGGCAACAGCGGGCAAGTCAGGAGAGGTCTGCTGAGCCATGTGGGTAGCTCCCTGGCCTGCCAGCCATCGAACTCGTGCTGTGGTGGCTGTGGATAGCTTCATAGGTTGCGTCTTAACCCCTTGCACCACCAGGGAGGCCCCAGAATTGTGTTTAATAGGAAATAGAAGAACAATAATTTACTGGTCTCTGTCTCAGTTCCTAAAAATTCATTTATCATTACAATTTAAAAACTCAAAGTTCAGACTTGCTATGAATAAATAGGCATAGCCACTCCTTGATCTTTCTGTTAGCCTCCTTCCTCAGTTCAACTAAGAGGACCTCCGTGATAACCAGCAAACATCTTTCCTTGGTTAAGCTGAGTGTGTTTGTTAAGTAGCTTACTCAGTACACTTATCCAAAGCACCCATGTTTCTCAATGTTCCTGGAGCCCCAACTTACATTAAGCATTACTAAATGCTATATTTCAGTAAATACCACATTCGGTCAGACTGGCTTTTGAACAACCACGTCAAAAAGTTGACTCAAAATGAAATTACTTTCCGCTAACAACCCCCATATCTGTTTCACACATGCTGCCACTAAACCACGTTCCCCCATCCTGCACTTATGCAACATTTTTTTGTTCGACCCTCACATTTTCCTTTTCTAATTATATCATCTCAGTTGTGGCCTATTACTCTAGCCTGTCCAGATATATTTATCACCTACAACATTTTGCAACCCTCTGAAAGTCTGTTTCATTTCAACAATTGATCAAGAATAGTTTCCATATATTCATCAAAGATCTTGGCAAAGTTGTTGAAAACTCAGAGTCCAGAGGCCTGGAAGCTGCTCTGTAGGTGAACTCACTGCTCAGCCTCATCCATTTTATTGCCCTGGTATCTAGCCCACATTTCCCCTTTACTCTCAAGGGATTATGAGAGACCTTTTTGGATGATGTGTTGCTAAAATCCATAAGGAACCACATATCTCTGATCAAAATAGAAAGGTGGTTAAATATCCCTCCTATGAAAGCGTCTGATATGGGGGATCAGACCAAATGCTGAATGAAACACTTCAAATACATCTTTTTTTTTTCAATCTAACACTCCTACACATCTTCCATAAGGCCAATTTTTTCATAAGACCAATTAATGCTAAGATTACAAAAATGGGAATGATTTTCACCCAGAGCTATTTTTAGCCTTGTTTTGTAGACATTGTAACAATTTCCTTCACTTATGCTGAACTATCAAATATTAGATTTGATAATGTCAACTAGAATGTTAGAGATAAACTAAATCCCTTATTCCTATTCTATTAGTCGACAGTCCTCCCTGTAACAGGGTGGTCCCCAGGAAAGGGGGAGGTTCCCTGCCCCTCCCAAGGGAGGGTGGAGCTGAGTAGGAAGAGGAGAAGCTGCAAGAAGAGACTGAGGAAGGAAGCAGGATGGAGCCAGGAGGCCTGGAGGAGGCGCATGGAGCCTAGAGACACGTGAAGAAACTGCGCTTGTCTTTTGGTCGTAGACTGGGTGACACAGATGTGGGTGAGACCTATGGGGAGGTGACAATGGCAGTTTTTATCTTGATGTTGATTTTGCTCTTTTCCTTCCGGGCTTGTCTGGTTATTTCTGACCCTTTGCTGTGGGTCCCCACTGGAAGATGCTTTAGACTTGTGGCAGGCTTTGGGGCTTTGCTCTGGGCCAATCCATTTGGATGGACTTTTACCCACGAGGGGACGGGTAACTTTGGGTGCTTCATTTAGAAACTAGACTCTTTGCCTTACCTGTATTGTTTCCTAGTTTTATTAAAGTTCCTTTTCATTAAAGTCTCCTATGTTTTGTGTTGATGCGGCGGATGGCAGAACCCATTTAGAATAGGCAGGTTTGCGGGGTTTGGGCTGCCCCTCTCCCTGTCCTATAACACCACCTTCATGGCTACCTCTCTAAATCGGACTCATTAATACTGGCTGGGACTAATAAAGCTACTTCCTACCTACGTGTCCCCTTCAGGGTGCTCCCGTGGCTGAGCCAACCTGCCTGGAGCTGCCAGACCTAGTCACTCATGCTCAGCTATCCTTCTACACTCTAAATTAAGACCAGTCTTTCACCAGTAATGGACAATCTGCTCAGAATAGCCACTGCCCTATTCCTCAGACCTCATGCCACCTAGTAGGCTTATCTCTCTTCCATAAATGTCTCCCATGCCTCCCTGACCCCATCTTTGCGTGACTTGTTCTTCAGACTAGGAATATCCAGCCCATTTCTAGATCAAATGTTGTGCTCCTTTCTCAAGTAATAAATTAAATGCTTCTCAGTGAAGCCTTGACTGGTCCCTCTATGGGAAGTGCTTTCTCGCACCACTTAATGCCTATTAGCCTGTGTCTCTTCCAAGTGACAATTGTCTTGTGTAAGACTATTTGTGTACTTGTTTTTATTAAAAGTTGTTCCAGTGCAGGGATGATATCTCATTCACCTTTTGAGCTCACCAATAGCCGCATACCTAACAGATAGTCAGGATAGTCAGGATATAATTTTTGGATAGATGGATGAAGGGAGATGTGACACTTAAGAAAGGGTAAATAACTTGCCAAGATAGCAAAGATTAGACTACTAAGGACTAATTTGCCAAGATAGCAAAGATTAGATTAATAAGGAGACACTATTTATCCAACAGTGTACCACATTTCATCCTATAATTTTGCTTTGATCTTTTTGTTGTAATAGCAATAAACATCCAGTTTTAAGAATTAGATGGAAAGTCTAATGTTTGATTATTTGCTACATTATGAATGCATGTTTAGGATGCATTTTGCATGCTTTGTTTTGCATGCTTAGGAATATATGTTTGGGGGAAAGGCATGGTGGGATTTTCTGACCACATTTTTTAAGCTTCTGAATAATTTGAAAGGAAACATTGATACTTCAAAACACCTGTCCATGCAGTTTAAAATGTCAGTGAATGCATCAAAAATCCCGTTCTTTTCAACTCCAAAAATCATAGTTCTCTTAATTGAATAGTGTGTTATACTACGGCAGCTGGTTTTTGTTGTTGTTGTTGTTGTTCTGCTTATTTTTATGGAGGGGTGGTCTCGGATGGATTTGATGTTAAAATAGAGATTAAGCCCCAGGATGAAATGGTTTCCCCATCCAGAGAGGGCAGTTCTAGCTTTCTCAGGCTACTGTGTAACAAAAGCATGATGTTGTCAACCTGAGAGGGAGCTGATTTGCCTCATTTGAATCTGAAAAGGAGCCCACATCCTTCCTGTTGCACAAAAAAAAAAAAGATGCTGAAAAGAATTCACAGAGAAAACAGATAGAGAAATATGTGTTGTGTTTCCCAGATGTACTGTCCCCAGTGCCCCCAAAACAGTTCAATAATTGGGAATGAGGTTGTATAAGAACAATGAAAAGTATAAAATGCTGAGGAAAGGCCGGCCAAAGCTCTTCTTTTAAGTCTGTTTCTCTTAGTGTTTTCTCAAATGTGGTATTATAGATAGCGTCAGAGAGAAAGAATGCAGGATCATTTTCTCCATTTTTAAGTAAAAGTGTTATCTTGCACAATAGACCCACTGAAACTTGCTCTCCTTTATAGGTGGATCAAATCTCAATCTACCTATTTCAAAAATAAAGATGGCCATCTCTCTTTTCCTTGCTCTGTGACATTGAACCCCCCTTCTTATTTGTAAAATAAGTTCCCTCAAAGGTATGGAATGACTGAAACACAAGTCATTTGTGCTTTTTTGTTGTTGTTGACAAGTCAGGAAAAATTTCCAACTTGCTTTCAATGTTAGTTAGACAAAATAAAAAGACTTGAAATAGATTGGCATGATAAAGATAGCCTCACCAAAAAAAAAGAGGGGAGGGGAGAGGTAAAAAGGGAAGAAGAAAAAAGAGAGAGAAAGAGCCTGCATGTCTAACATTTCTTTTTTTACTCAGTATTTCTCAGGTTACCTCTAGTACCACAGATGGGGCTTGTCAGTGTTCGTGATATTGTAAATGTGTAATAGACAGTCACAACTGAAAGAATCTGGAGCTAGTTAAATAAAGGCAAGGACTGCTTTAGAATGGACAGCTATATTAGCAGTTGACCAAACTGTCACTACATGGTCAGAAGTTAAAGTTGTTGAGTAAATTAACTAAAATAGGGAAATTCTATAGAAATGGATTCTTTCCAGGGGAGATCATGCAGATTTCTGGAGGTCTTTGTAATAAGCAGGATTTCCATCTTGCGGTACTTTTATCCCTGCACTTTCTTAAATCCAACTTGTTTCCACACATCTTTGGAGCATACATTTATTTAAAATATAGGCTCAGGAATGCTGTTTGTCTTACATCATGCTGGAACTTTACCCAATTAGTTATGATTATCTAAATTGAAATTTTTACCTTTTAAGAAAAATTCTAGAATCATGCAAAAATATGCAGAATAAATTCCAGTAGTAATTAGATACTTTGAAAATAAAAAGGGAAACAGGGTTGAACCTGAACTAAAAAAATAGTTGGTTCAAGGTCTTCTTCGCCCAGAATGTTTTAGAACATTTTGGGTTCACCTTTTAGTAAATGTTTGTTGGCTTATTAAGGAGCTCTTAAGTTTTTCCATGTGAGAAATATAAACTTGTCATATAATAGTATCATCATTTCTTTACATTAGCCCTGACTGTATATCATAAATATGATTATTATTGCCATTAAATTTCAGCTGTTGCTCCAAAAAAGACTTAGTCAAAAGTACACGACCTGTGACAGATCAGCAGGTAACATCTGGAGCTTCAGATACTGAGCAAATACAGGGTATCTTTTTATTTAACTTCACCCATGAGTTACCAGCCTTTTGCAGCTTGCCACAGTCTCAAAATGTTAATGCTAGAAGCAAAATATTAGGCCCAGGAATGTGAGCGGCTTACCTGAGATCACCAGTGTGTTGGGCCAGAACAGCAATACATATGTTTGCTTTCTGTTCAGTCACTTTATATACCCCCTGGGGAACATATGTCACTGCAAGTGGCTCTCCACTTTTCATCAAATGCAGCAAATCTTCAATTTGACTTACTCGTTTTAATTGCTGAGTATACCAGTGTTGTCGGATAGAAGCCTATAATGCAGACCACGAATGCAGCCTATATGGGAAATATAAAATGTTCTAGTAGCCACATAAAAAAGCAAAAAGAGACCATGAAAGTAATTTTAATAATGTGTATTATTTAAGCCAACATATCCAAAACGTCATCATTTCAAATCATAATGTTTAAAATTTATTAATAAGATCACTTACATTCTTTTTGTTCATACGCTATCTATGAAATCCAGTTATCTATTTTACAATTACATACATCTCAGTTTGGACCAGCCACATGTGGTTAATGCCTCCAGTACCATATTGGTCAGCACTGGTCTATATGACCAAACAGACCCAAACTTTGCACCAAACAATAGGCCTCTAACTCTTGAAGTTATAAATGTCCCTGAATCTAGTTCATCTTTCTTTTAATTTTTGCTCTTGATTTTAGCATATCAGTATCACAGAGGTTAAGCAAGAATGAACTGCTGTGAAGTCTGTATATCTATTGAAAATATGGTTTAGCTCTTCCTTAGATAGTGTTACTGTGTGATATATTATTCCTGCCTTCCTCTAATTCCATGAAGTCCTGCATTTCCTTAATGTCAAATTTCCCTTACCAACTCTAGCTGCTTCCTGTGGATAATGTTCTAAATGACTTATATTTATGAGATGTCTTGTACTGTAAATGCTGTCAGAATGAATATGTATTCCAAAGGCTGTATCCCAATTCAGTCTAATTAACAACCAAAGAAATAATTATTAAAGTTCAGCTGTAGCTTTCTATAGTGATATCTCTTACTTTGACCTAATTACAAAATGTAATGTTAAAGTATGTAAAAAGGGAGAGCAAAGAAGAGGATCATTTTGCTTTCTGTTCGTTCATGCATCAAATTTCACATCTTCTCACCCCCACCTCCTACCACTAAACAGAGGCAACAACACACCACATTGGACTAGTAGTAATAAATGACTATGGAAGCTGAGGAGGTGATGTCATATTTTCCACATCATTAAAGTATGAATAATAATAGTGCCTCCTTCAAAGGCTGCTGAGAATATAGCAGAAAGTACAGTATCTGATACATAGTGCTCAACTAAAATAGCTGCTCTTATCATTAACTTTGCAATTACTTCAGAACAAAGTGAGATGGACAAAGTAGAGAGCAAGTAGGTAGATCAAGTTGGAAAAAGGTAAAGGAAGACTGCAGCTTTTTTTTTTTTTTTTTTAGGACATTCTCCACATGATTTTTGGAACCAAATCAGCCTCCACCCAGAGCTGGAGCTTTCTGTTTCCAACATGTATTCAGCATGACTTTGCAAACCATCACTTCCCATGATAATGGGAATGTTGGAGCCAAAATGACTAGTTCATTTCAAAGGTCAAGCAATGCACAATGACAGAGGAACTGACCCAAATAGTGTGTTTCAAGTCATCAGAATATGTTCATATCTGATTTTCTTTTTTTTTTTTTTTAGGTAGGCAAATTTTCTCTTTATTTGCCAAATATAAATATAATATTTATCATTGAGAGAAGTTTTCTGCATATAATAAATTACTTCTAAATTATATGAAATATATTTTAAATAGTATTTTCCAGTTTTTAGTGACAGATGCTGTTAAAAATCACCATATAACCATAATTTTTAAATGTCTTTGCAAATGAAATAGAGTGAACATTTATTGAGTGCTTACTATGTTCATTATAGTGCAGAGCAGTTCACTTAATATCTCATTTCACTTTTATTTATTTTTTTTTTAAATATTAAATTTTATTTTTATATTCCCCCATACAATTGCAAACGCCCCATTCTGACCCCAATCCTTCCCCTCCCGCCCCCCACCCCCCAAAAAGTGTCTCTGGTTCATAGTTTTTTGTTGATTTTGATTTTCACTTTCTTACAATAGCTAAGCTTTGGAAAACAACCCAAATGCCCAAAAATAGATGACTGGATCAAGAAGATGTGGTACATATATACCATGGAATATTACTCAGCATTCAAAAAAGATAAACACATGCAATTTGCAGCAACATGGATGGCACTGGAAGGGATCATGCTCAGCGAAATAAGCCAAAAAGAAAAAGAAAAATACCGGATGGTCTCACTCATAGCAGGAATCTAGAAAACTTAAATAAGGGATCATATCTGATTTTCATAGTGAATTATGACAACTAGGAGAAGACAGAGTAAGCTTCTTAGAGTCTTTGGGATCTTTCGTGATGCTTCTTTAAACAGTTCCAAAGGATAAGGAAACAGAGTTTTTTAAAACACCAGACTTTTAAGAGAATGCCCTTCTTAACTTTTGCCTTTTGCTTCTGCTGCTCTATAAACCTTTTCAGCTGGAGCTCATCGGCTCTTCTCATTTGTAAATGCCTTCACATATACCACTTTGTTTCAGCTTCACAAAATCCCATTGATTGAATAGCTTTCGGCTATCATCTCTTGGTTGAACACAATTAAAATCACGCTAAGTAGTTACTTGGCACTCATGGATGTAATTCTCTCATTGAAAACTGATGAATTCTTAGAGTATTTTTGTTTTTAATTTGTTACTACAGTAGCATTGGGTTGTAACATTATATAGGTTTCAAACTACAGCATTAAAATCAACATCTGTATATACTACATTATATTTGGCACCAAGTCTAATTTTGCCTTCACTGTACAGTGGACCCTTTTCAACAATTTACCCACCCCTCTTCTCTGTCCTTCTGTTGGCCACTACTTTTACACTACTTTTGAATCACTTTCTTTTTCTTCTGACCCCCCGCCCCCTTTGTGTAAGCACTAAAGTGCTGCTTGTGACAGGAGAATATTGACAGTTCAGAAGGAAAACTAACATAGAGCCCTAGGCCATGTGAGGGCTCTGTGAACACATTTTGATTTTTTTAAGGATTATTTTTATTTTTGCTTCCTGATTTGTGTAACCATTCATCAGGAATATCTGAATCCTTGGTTAAGTTGACGTGTCTCTTTTGGTGGCCATTTTTATCCACTCCTATGATCCGAACACATAGCACTAAGACAAGACAAGAGGGGTTTCCCTCTTGGTTTTCCTGTTTGCCTGAGGGTTAGCACTTGTGGTTGTTTAGAGGCATCTGAAGATAAAACCCATACATAGAGTTAGTGCCGGACAGCACAGAAAATAGTCAACCACTTCAATTGGCCTTGCAGACCCATGCCTAGGCATTTTGCTTTGCCTTGGTAGGCAGTTAGTTGCATACTCTATTTAGCAAACAGGAAAACCAAGAGGGAAACCCCTCTTGTCTTGGCCTAGGGCTCTATGTTAGTTTTCCTTCCTTGGAATACTGCTCAGCAACAAAAGCTACCATAATGAGTAAAGCAATGAAATCTACTACTCAGTAATCATGAGCAACTGACATGTACAATATCATGGATAAGTGTCAAAATTAAATAGACACAAAATACATACTGTATGATTGCATTTGTGTGAAGTCCTAATGAGTAGTGGTAGAAATCATGACTGTGGTTGTCTTAGGTGCAATTAACTGCAAAGGGGCACCCAGGGATCTTTCTAGGGGGATAAAAATGTTCACCATCTTGATGGGGTTTAGGTTATATGGGTAGATACGTTTGTTCGAACTCATTGAACTATACACTTTTATCATACATGCTACCAAATGTTAATTAATACCTAACTTAAAGGCCACCAAGAAAAAAGGATAGAAAAATCTGTAATACTTGCTAAACTTCCCCAAAATTATTAGAAATTCTCTTTTTACTTCTGAGATATTTTCTTCCAAACTAGCTACCAGGTTCATCACCACTGTTTTGTTCCTGGTGCATATTAGGACACTGGGTTCCTGTTTCCTTTGCACCCTTCCTGATGTTGTAGTACACAAATGGCCAACCACACTATACAAGCATCAAGTACCTTTCTTTTCACAAAAGATTGTATAGGAAATCAATGCTTGTAAGTTGTATAAGGAAAATTTATGTCTTGAAGAACGATGTTTGGAAGGCATATATCATTCCCTAATTTCTGACTGGATGTATTAATTCAGAATGTGAAAGACTGCTTGTTCTTAACCAGGACCTTTTTATAAAGTGTTCTGTTCTATAAAATGCAAGTCTTTACATTAACAAATTTTCAATCTTTTAATTTGCCCCTCACCCTCTCCATCCAGTCTATTCTTCCTGCTGTTAAATAATCTTTCTGAGATACAAGCCTATTTATAACTCTTGCTCAGAAGCCTTGATGGCCTGCTTCCCCTTCCATGTTTAAGCCCTGCCTGACTTTCTAGTTGCCTGCCAATCCTCATTCTTGGCTCTTGTCACACCAAACAAGGCAGCTCCCTGCAGTGCTCCTACCTGAATCTGTGCTTTCTTGAGAACTGTCCCTCAGTGCAGGGGGTGCTCTGCCAACTTCCTCCTTCACCAGTCTTTCCTGCAGGCTCAGCATACCACCCATCCTCTGAGAACCTGCCCCTGCTTCCTTGGGGTACAAGCAAACATTCCTGAGCTCCCAGAGCACCATGTGCATTTGTTTAGGCAAGCTCACTGGAGTAGGAGAGGTCCTTTCCATATCTGCCTTCTCCCATCAGCTAGACGCGCTTCAGTGATGAGGTGGCATTTTGCACCTTTGTATTCTATGAACACTGCTGGATTAGTAGTATTGGTGGGCGGGTGGTTGGGTGGGTAGATGGATGGATTCATTCATTTATTCATTCATTCATTCATTCAATGCTGCAGCAGTAGTCTTTTATGGGACTTCTAAAAAGGACACAAAAAAGACCAGAATGTTCTGTGGCCTTAGCAAAAGCAGGCTTTCTTGAACAACATTATTGTCCTGGCCCTGCTCTCTTTGTTTTCTTTTTCCAAGTGTAATATGAGCCTAGGTATGAGAAAGAAAATGAGGACATACCACTAATTATGTAAGATAGGTCAGGAAAAAAAATGAAAAACATGATATAAACACAAAAATTGCATTTTATGTTTTTAAATGCCTTCACATATACCACTTTGTTTCAGCTTCACAAAATCCCATTGATTGAATAGGCAAAGAAGAATTGTCCCAGCAGGCAAATGAGAAAACTGAGGTAAAGTAAAGAGATGATTTGCCCAAAGTCGCACGTCTGGTTGGTGATAGTGCAGGGAACAGAATAGAAGTTTGTGTGCTCCCACCAGGTTGGGAGATTGTTCAGAAACACAAGTTCCCAGGAAAGATCAAATAATTGCTGGAAAAGCACTTCCGATCTCCAAGGAAAACAGCTCTTTCCAGCTGAGTGCCCTCCCTAAGGCCTGAAAAGTATTATCTGCCAAGTGGCTATTCTTTTGTCTCCTACATGCACTACCCCAGGCAAAGTCCACTGTGAAATCTATGAGAATCAAGAGAAGTCAACCACACACTGCTGAAATATATTTGAAATTCATGGACTAGGTAACTGCTCATACAGGTAGAAATTAGAGGGTGGCTTTTCTTGCCAGGACACAAATGCAGACACTAAAGCAGATACCGAGCTTTGTTACCCATGTGCATGTGTATAATGAGACAGTGATCTCTGCAAGGGCATGTAATATTTAAAAGCAAACATTTAACAGTAGGATAACGGCTGTTGAACCTGCATGTGCAGCTGCACCATTCCTCTGGGAAGGCAAGATGGCTATTCTCCAACCATTCATAAAGAGCAGGAGTTGGAAGCAAAAAAGAGTCCATTCTCATGTCCTCTCTCAAATGCCTGACTCAGTAGCTGACTACAGAGACAGCTCATTGGTTTTGTGACCCAGGGTTTGTTCTATAGATCTTCACCCTTCTTTTTCTATAATAAATAAAAATCATGTATTGTACTGGGAGTGAAAGAGCCAGATTTTTTCAGATTAACAAATAAAGCATTTAGATTTTGTCTACCTTACTGATATGCTGCACAGAGGAGACCACATTCATGCCAAGTCTTAAATACAGCCAACATTGTATTTATAGTAAAGTTGCCTTTGATATCAAAGATACTCATCTCTAGGATCCTCTGGTCTTTTTTTTCATATATCCACTCTGCCCTCTTTCCCACTTAACCTTTCTCTCAAGGACCCCACAAGCCAGCTTTGCTAGCTAAACTATATAAGCATTTCACTGGTCATAGTTTGAAAATGAGCTTCTAAAAAATGAGGCACCAAAGATCTTTGGAGAGGACCCAGGAAGGGACTAATCACACTAGTGATCTTGGTTGAAGCTTCACACCTCTGGACTAGAGCCAAAAATACACAGAAAGTATTTCTTTTGATTTTCACATAAAATTTATTTGTGCAACTGCTTCAGGAATCTGTAATAATGCATATGGAATGAAATCATGAGGTGAAATAAGAAAAGAAAAACAGATAAAGGAAAACTACATTTTTTGATGTTGCTCCTAGAGTAAACCAGTAATATTTCACCCATTCTTCATTTGGAATTCTGGTCAAAACTGTGATTTCAAAGTATGCCATCATCCACCTTGACAGTCACAATATTTAATATCAGAGCTTTCTCAAACTTGGGTCAAGTGTGACCACAATATAAGACAAATTAAATTGTAAGTCGCCAATTAATTACAAGGGTGATTGTAGGTTCGGTGACCTTATAACCTAAATTCTTCTGGTCCATTAATTTCCTCATCAATAAATAGAAATCAATAACTAGCTTCTAGTTTATTCTTCACTTAAGACAGTAAATGATGCATTGCCGTATTTGTTCAACCTTTGAATTCAAAATTAGTTCTTCAAATAGTGGGACAGTTCTGTTCAACTACAAAGTCTGCTAATTCCCCTCCTCACCGAGCTTGTGTGAATTCTACCCTTTGTCAGAAGCTGAGGTTGATGATAAAAATCTTCTCTCCCACTTATTTCACAGGTAACTTGCAGTGAACCAGGCATCAGCTCCAGTCATCTTTGCTTTAGGGTTCTGAGTTTGGAAGTTGCTAAATATCATGTAAATGAAAAAACCCTGCCTTTTGACCCACAGAAATGGTTGGAATTTAAGACTGGTGTCTTCACCTTCAGTGTCACTAATATTTCTTCGGAGTGCTTGTTTCTACAACAGGGCCCTTTGATTTTCCTCTGTGAATGTCACAAGTGGCAGAATTTCCTTTCAATTCTGAAGGTTGGAGAAAGAGCATGGATTTTCTAGCCAAATAGACATGGATTTGAAATCTGACTACCTTCACTTCCTAATTGCTCTTAGGCAAGTTTCTTAATCTCTCAGTCTTTAGGTTCTCTACAGTAAAATGGATTAAACAAACAAAATTTAGATCATCTAGTACAATGCCTGGCATAGAGCAGACTCTCAGACTTGTTTTTCTCTATCCCCTTTGCTTCTTTTTAGTAGGAACTTATGGAGAGGGGACTGAAATCTAGGGTTTCCCATGAACTCTTCAGTTGACGGTATTGTTGTCATCACTATCATTCCTAGAAAATGAACAAGACATTTCTAAGGGAGCCATGAGAAAGAATGTGGCATAGCCTAGTGTTTCTCAAAGTATGAACTCCCAGACCAGAGGCATCAAAATCATCCAGGAACTTGTCAGAAATTCAGGTTCTCAGGCCCCAGTCCAGACCCACTGACTCAGAAACTCTGGAGGTGAGCCCAACAGTCTGTGTACCCATCTCTTCCAGATAATTTTCATGTGCCTAAAGTTTGACAGCCACTGGTGTAGTGAAAGACTATTAGATCAGTTTTTCATGTGTTCTACTCTGTAAACCAGTACTTATTTATCCATGTTGGACCTCAGCCTCCTCTCTGAAATGAGAAGTAGGATTGAACTCAATTCCTCTAATATTTTTTCAAATTCTGGCGTCTCTTGGTTCTCAGTCCAGCTGTGGCAGCATTTTCTTAGTGACAGTATTCTAAAAAATAAACAGGGAAAACAATTTTGCTTGCATTACTTCAAAAGTAGAACATTATTGTCATCATGAAAGTAAGTGCAATGAAGAAATTTAGAACCATGCAGAATTTCAGTTTCCAGAGATACTCTTTTATGCTCTGCTCTTCCAGTCCCTTGGTAATTTCTGTGTGTACACATGTGTGTGCGTTGGCCTCTGTGTTTGTGTGTGTGTGTGTGTGTGTGTGTTTTACATAGGAAACATTTCCCACAGTCATCCACAGGGTGTCTACTCTGTGCCAGGCATGGTTTGGGACACTGTGGGTGCATAGTGAAGAGTCAGAAAAAGCCCCGTGGCGCTTTCATTCTCTTTGGGAGAGGGAAATAAGAAATAAATAAATAAGATCATTTCTGAGAATGTCTAATGTTGTGAAGGAAATAATAGGGAATGATATGATAGGGTAACAGAGCAATGGCCAATTGAGCACTGATGCCAGGAAAAACCTCCCTGAGAAAGAAGGGGACATCTGAGCTGAGACCTGAATCCTGGGAAGGAGCCAGCATGTGGGTATTTTGGGGGAAGAACATGTCAGGCAAAGGGAAAAGCTTGTGTAGAAACAGTAAAGGCAGCCAATGTGGCTGGAGAAGAGGAATCCAGAGAGAGAGTCAGGTGCCAGAGCATGGATGTCTGTGAGGTTTAAATGTATTCTAAATATAATAGGAAACCATTTTAAGACCTGGAGTAACAGTTTTAAAAAGCTCTCTCTGAGGATGGGCTATAGAGGGCAAATATGGAAGCAAGAGAAATAGAATCATTCTACCTAAGGTTTTGTAACTTTTTTTTTTTACTTTATCATAAACATCTTTCAGAATTAATACTATTCTGCCACATTATTTTTTTCAGTGTCTGCTTAAGAGTCCGATATGACAACATATTTTGTTAATCCTCTGTGGATGTGTACCTAGATTAGTTCCAGTTTTTTATTATGAATAACACTGACGTGAGCACGGTGAAATCCTTGTGTGTATTCTTTTTGTTTCTTTAGGATAAGTTCTAGCGATAGGATTCCTTGGCCAACAGAAGTCTACTTTGAAGACTGTCTTGAGTCTGTTAGGTGGTTTCATATGTAATCACGTAACTGGGCATCCTCTAGTCACACAACACCTCCAGTTGATGGACTTTTACCAAATTGGCAACAGAAGGAGACAGATGAGGTACTCTTCTGAGGTGCATAATTTAAGGGCTCCCAAAAACTCAGGAATCAAGATAATATCTCAATGCAATTTTTTTTTATCCTAACTGCTGAGAGTTTTGGCATCTCCATAAACTTTGCTCCAAGACAATTGCCTTATTCCATCCTTAGCTTGGTCCTGGAACTTTTATATAGGAAAAGCATAAGCAAGGAATAATTTGTCTGATTGAATCCATTTTACTTACACTGGTAAAGAAGCAAATCATTGACTTAGGCTTATAGTGACATTGTAATGTGTTTCCACTGTTTTATCAAGTAACTAGAGAATGCAGATATATTGCAAGCAGTGGGTCTGAGAGCCTTGTTCTCTTATGGAGGTGGGGGGCAGGGACGTGAGGGTCAGTTGTCTTAAGTACCCACAATCTCATGAATGGCTGTGATCATGTATGTGCTTCTCGACTCTGCTGAGTTGATCAGGGGTCTGCAGGTCTCCCCTGTGGAATTCACCAGGATCCCACTCGGTGTCTGAATAGCTTGAACTTATAGTCCCAAGTGGCCAGTTATTCTCTCAGTTCAGCCCAGCTTTAATTCTTTAATTCTCTCTACCTTCTCAGAAAAACTAAAACTGAAAGTTGGATCTTTATTTAACATTAAAGAGAAATCAACCAGAATCCAAAAGAAAAAACTCTGTAAGTGACCAAATAAATTTTCAGTTCTATATTTAACTTCCTTCTCTGCTTTGCTAATCCTAGCATTCAGTACCCACTCAGAAGCCAGGAGCTTTTAGATTCCTTTTTGAGAATATTTGATGAAAAAGAACTTGTGTGCTAAGGACTCATAAACCTCCTACCCTTCTGTGCTCATAACTCCCTTGACCTTGGATATGCAGACCTCCATCCTCCGGCCAATGTCAACCTCACATGGTTCCTGGGCTGAGCAGCCCTCCTCTCCACCTTCAGCCCTCCAGAGATTCTGCAGGCACTGCTGAGCAAGCTCTCTTTTTCCTGTCGTTTTCTCCTTTTCATTACTGAATCCAATGCGCCTGTTTGCAGGGAACAAACCAGTGTTGGTCGTAAGAGTCAGTACATAGCTGGTTAGCAAGGTACATCAGAAAAAGCCCTAAGTAAAAAAACTGTTAACTGAAAATGTTGCAAAGCCACATTCCTCTAGACCCTCCAGTTTTTGTCAAGGGGCCAGTATCTAATCTGATGGGCACAGTTCCTGCTCTTACCTCAGCATGGACAAAGGAAAAGGCCCAGGTAAGCTTGCTTAGATGACTGTGAGATAGTGGCCATCCCAAGCATCTAGGGTCTGACTGGATCCAGCAGACCTTCCAGTCTATGAAGGTCATAGAGCATGGAGGAGAGGGAGGTCAGGGGGTCAGGTGGCTCACACCCTGTGGGGAACAGTGACGTAGGCGGGACTGATTACACTTCATGGAATCACAGAAGTGATCCCTGAGGAACTGAAACATGGCTGCCTGAAACCCACCTGTTCCTTTTTCCTTTGAACTTTCTGATTTCACATTATACCAGGCCAAGAGGACTCTGCCAAAAGTGCCAGGGCTTTCAACACTGTTTTTCATGGCTTTGAAGAAATAGTGGAGCTAAATATAACCAAGCCCTTCTGTCCTGGTATCCAGGCATTCTTCTCTGTTATCAGTCATCAGAGAGCTTCTGAAAAGTCTCTGCTTGTACATTAGTAGTAGGTGAAAATTAGCTTATTACATGCAGAAATGCTGTCTGACTGTAATAAGTGACCCCTGCAGTTGGCCCTTTGATGTGTGATTCAGACTGAGATTTTCATTTAAGAGTTACACTAAAGCAACTTTTATTCTCTAAAAGATAACCCTCCATCCCTACTGTCCAACTAATACACTAAAAAACTTGAGTATCATACAAAGTAATTGTTGGGGTTCCTTTTGAAAGTTCAAGCAGTAGATTCTTCAGTTGGAACAAAATAAAGTTTAGGGAGAAATTCAGCTTTCTTCCTTCTTCATTTCCTTTTTTTCATTTTCTTTTAATTTTTATCAAAATAATTCATTTCATTGTCTGCTCAGTTAAACTTGTTAAACGTTACCCCCAATCCGCAGTGATTCATTTGGCAGCATGACTGGATGCCAGCGATGGCAGACTGACTGTCTCCTGGGAAGCCAGGAAGTCACTGGATGTCATTTGCGCCTGGGACAGAAAGGCCAGTCTTGACCCTCAGAGAATTCCCAGGCTCCGGCGTGCCCTTTTCCTCACCTGAGCGTGCCTGTTACACTTAAGGTTTACTAAGTTCCTACTGTGTGGCCAGATAGTAGGCTGGATGCTCTCTGTTCATTTGAACCATGTGAAATGGATATTTCCTTTTTTTCAGATCAAAGATGGCCAAATACCAGTAACATTCTAATAGTAAGTTAGTAAGATATGTATATTCATAAAAAATTGGTATAATCCACATTATTCAGGAAAGAAACCAAAATGATTTTCGCCACCTACTCAAAATATAAAGTCTTCCTTTCAAGTATGGCTTTCTATCCTTCTGACACCCAGAGTCAATGCGAAAGGAAATGAATAGGAAAAGAAATAGAAGGAAACCCATCTCAAAATTGAGGCAGCAGAATGGAAATGATTAAAAAAAAATTCCAATCTCATTGCCACATGCCTAAATAATGAATTGCTCGCTGGTCAAGGCCTCTCGAGATGGTGGGCTGGGCAGGCAGCAGGCAGCAGGCAGCTCCAGCAGGGCCCATCGCAGCCCTGAGTGAGGGACAGAACCCCGGCAGGGCTGTGGGAAGGAGGCCAAGTCGTGTGGAGATGGGCTCCAGGTGGCCTCCCTGACGCCCAGTCCAAACTCCATTTGTATTTCCATCATCATATCATCATCTTGATTTCCTCTCAACATAACATCATCATCTCCCACACATATACATCTTGCCAGAACCCCACATTATGAGTTAATAATTTAAACAAATTATCTCCACCCTCAGTACATTACTAGAGCTGAATAACAGGGCAGGTTTCAGGTACCTAGTGGAATCTGTAGAGCTTTTGACACCTTGAAGGTATTTTTATACCTAAAAGAGCAATAGTTACATGATACGAGGTTCTTTGCCTTAGGGATATTTCAGTTTCAAAACAGAAAATAACAGAGGGCAGCTTTCTAGCCAATTCATGAACTTTCCTCATTTATTCTCTTAGAGATGTGGAGGGAGGGGCAGTTGGAGCCATTCTTGGCACCAGGAGTAGAAACAAATGGAAGTGAGGGTGACGGAGAGGCCATTACATAACTCGATGAATGAGAGCAGACAGAGCAGCAGGAAGGAGGGAGGGCAACTTCAAGCAGGAAGGCAGACAGTTCCCTTCACTTCTTTAGAAGAGGCTCATTATCTCACTTCCTGTTAGTCAAGTCTTTTGAAAGTTTTCATTAAAGGCCAAGCTGCACCAAGCATTATACATGCGTCCAACTGAGTACCCCCAAGAATCACATAGCAGGACGCCTGTTTAAAAGGCATGTGCGGAGAAGACACGTCACTAAGGGCTGAAGCCTCCACCACCCTCACCCTTCAGTTTACCTTCTGAAGCCTCACCTAGATGCTTTCCTGTTCCAGGCAGAGAACCCCACTTTCAGAGCAGCCTCTGTCTGGGCATGGGGTTGTGAAGGTTGCACTTCAGGGCTTTGTGTTGAGGATGATGCTGACTCAAAGCACTTCATCAAGTACGGTGGGTTTCTGTGAGGAAGGCATAAGGAAAACCTTGCCTGGGCAGTCAGGGATGACAGAAAGAAAGCAACAGTCACTGGTGAAGACCAACATGAATTTCCCCAGATCATCAGACTAGCTGTCTCTTACCACGAAATCACAACCACCAGGTTGGATGTGTCTTTCCACCTTCCTCTTCCCCCCAGAGCTTTCCTGTGGCTTGAGGGAACCAAGTTCCAAAACAAATTGAAATTGAAATTGTAAACCTTCAACCCCAGATGCTTGCAGCAGAGTGAGGTGCCCCTACTGCCTGTAGAGCTATAAAAATTACAGATTCCTGTGCCTCCCTCAGACCCACAGGGTACACAAATCCCCTGGTTCACCTAGGCATGTTTCTTTAGGGTAGGTGCCTGGGAGTAGAATTACTCCTCACAAGACAGATGCATCTTCATCACCCCTTAATAATGTAAGATTGTTTTTCCAAAGTTGTGCCAGTTTACATCCCGCCAGCAGTGTTCGCGAACCCTGTCGTTCCACATTTTGCATTTTGCACTTACTATTGACAAACTGAAAATCCTGACAATAGCCTCACTCCTTTATCTTGGGGTCATAACAAATGAAGAGAGCTTTGGGTAGGTTATGTTTTGTTTTATTTTGTTTGAAAAGGAGTGAGAGTTTTGTCACGTGGTATAAATGAGGAAAAAAAAATGCACAGGTACCAAGAAAGTGATAAAGTTGGCTGGTTGGTGGGTTGATTTGGTTTGCCATGGAGAAAGCAGAGCCCATTGCTTTAACCTAAAGAACAGTAAATGTTTGAGGTACAGGAAAATAAAAGAATAGTAGATTAACCAACAAATATGTTGGAGCAGAAGCGAATTTAAATCAGCTAAAGTGTGGTTAAAATAAACAAAGTTAATGCAGCTTAGTAGGTTTAAATAGATTAGTATAATCAGTCTGTCCTATATGAGATACACAGATCCACTAACATTTTATTTTAGTAGTAGAACCTATGTAGAAAGTGCAAATCCTAAGAGAGAAGCAAGATGGTTAGTTGATGAAGAGTGGTTCAGAGGGGAGAGCATTCAGGGCATATGTGTCCTGACTGAAGATGAAACTGTGTAGAATGTGAATGCTAAGGATGTGCATGTAGGCTTTTTTCTACCTCGGCTGATAACCAGTTTGACTAGTCAGACTTTGTCAAAAAGAATTACGACAGGGCTGTTGCCTGGGCTCATTATGATTTACTGAGTCAGTTTGGGTTGTTCTGAACCAGAGTGGGGCAGAGCATGAAACCACACTCAAATCATTACCTGGAGTCTACAAGGAGCCTCCACAAGAGCTCAGTGTGAGCACAGGGGACAAGCCGCTGCTGCTCAGAGCTGCCAGTTGATGACTCGCTGGTGGATGAGCAGGAGTTTCCATCCTCTGACCGTGGTGAGCTTGTAGATGTCAGCAAAGTTGTCGTGGCTAAAATATAAGCCATCTTCTGACACTAAGCCAAAGAACTTGTTAATATTCCATATTTCAAGCCAAACTGAGTTGTCACTGCCACTTTGGCATCATGATAAAGATGTTCCTCTTTGACTTGCAGGAGTACACTCCCCACAATTGGAGGTGAGCTGCAGGGACAGGCCCTGTTGACCTCACACTCACCTGCACCTCTAGCCTCCATCTCTTGTAGGTATCAGTAGACATCAGTCTGTTGCTGGATATTTAGCTGTTACATGCCCTTTTTACTGGGCATCTGCTGTCTTTCTGCAGATGTCTATCTTATCTGTCCCTGTCATGTTTAAGCAACTGTCTACACAGCTGCACCACAGCCTCTACCTCCCACTCTTACCACCCTCAAATGATCTTGGACTTCTATTTGTACAAGACTCAAAAAGTGTAACTTTCACAGTCCCAAGGTGAATCACCTCTGCAGCTCTGTGGTTTTAGATCTTTATTCTCACATGCAACAAAAGCTACAGCTTTTCTACAGTTGGGGGTGATTTGTGAGGTATGAATTATGCAGACAGGTGGCTAGAAATGGATAGTTGTCCGTCTACCTAGGGAAGTCACCTGTGTGAAATCTCTTCCGTGTCTGCCCTTATTCTCTGACTCTGCCATGTTTCTCTTTTCTCTCCCCAATTTCACTTGATTCCACTAAATATTGAAAACTCATCAGCTGGATGGTATATAAATGCTTCAGACTGTTAGCATATGGTGAAAGAGCATATGTCTTAGATCCAGTCAGGCCTCGGTTAAAATCCAGACCATCCCAGCTCTCAGGCCTTAGGCAAGTAACTTGACCTCCCTGTACTTATTCCCCCATCTGTAAAATAATGCCAATACCAACTTCACAGAGCTGTTGATGGACTGAAGGAGAAAAATTTGCTTATTGCACATAGCAAAGACTTGGGCAACTTGGTGAGCACACAGTAGAATGGACATGTAATTGTTTATGATCTAGCTTTGTTTCAGCCACCTTCCCAGCTGGATGTATCAATTACATTCAGCTACAAGCTCCTTTTGAACAGGAGTCTGTCTTCTTCACTCTTAGAGGCCAGAGGCTTTACAATATGTCTGGCACATGTTGTAATGCCCTGTAAATATGGGAACATATTAAAATAAGCCACATGGAATCACTGAGAGTTCTTTGAGAAGATCTTACTATCTCACCCCCATGTGCCTGCAGATGAGCTGACTCAGCCTGTGTAGTACCCACCCCTCCTCACTTGGGCCAGTGTCCAGCCACCTTCACAGTCTCTAGCCTGGATGGTTTCAGCCTCCCTCTGTTCTCCCTCCCTAACCTGAGTCCACTGATTGACTTGTCT
>NW_023602073.1:110725814-110759652 GCF_014898055.3 Talpa occidentalis | reverse complement strand
AAAACAGTTTAAGAGTTAAAGAACATATGAAACTGAAAGTATTTTATTTCTCTAAGATAATTTATTTTCACTGCAATCTAATCAGATTTTTCTATAAGTAGTTATACAAGAGATTAGAACATAAGAGAGATATTCTTTGTGTTACCAAATTTAACATAATAAATTGAAATACAAACTGTGATAGTCTACTAGCCATACATAGACTTTTAACAATAAAAAAGCCACAACCACATTGGAAAATCCAGAAATGGTCCTAATTTTTATCCTGCAAATACTTAAGTATTTCCAGTAAAAAAAAAATATTTTCTAAAATAAGCATCTTTTAAAATACTTTTTTCCCCTATACTCAAACTTTAAGGGTAAATGCATCTTTGTGACACTAGTTTATTGGATGTTAACCAATGCAAGGGGGGGAAGCAAAGCATGAAATAATGTTCACATAGTGTGATGATCTTGCAGAGGTTTTCATACTTAAATGTCCAGTTTGCCAACAGCATCATCAAATATCTAAAGAATCCTCTCTGCCCGTGAATATACTACATCAGCATAATTAAATACTACGTAATTTCATCAAGGTCAATTAAGGTCATTTCACTTTATGTCATAAAAGTAATCTAGACAAGCTGGTCAACGTAAATTCTATTTTCCATTGACTTTCCATTTTTAAAAGTTAGATATTTCACCATGGGATGAAAAAATAGACTAATTTGAGAAATTGTGACAAAAGAAGAGACTAAACCTGGTGGCAGGGCTTGCTCAGTGCTGATGTATTTCCAGCAGAATTTTCACTCTTCTATGCCTTTCAAGCACTGCCATCCTCCCCTAGCATTTCCCCTGTCCTCTACAAAATCTGAAAATTTACCAATGTCTACGATTCCTCCAATTCATGCTAAGGTACTACCACATAAACATTGTTTTTAAGTATGAAAAAAGTATAAGTATCCTTATACTTAGGGCATAACACCAAATAGTAAACTGTTGCATCAAAGATTTAAGTGATAAGTAGCTCTTTATCATACCCAAGATTGCATGGCTACTTTCTGTCAGGTTAAAGTTTCAACAAATCCTTAAGTTGGCTGTTTGAATTATGTTATTATGTAATGTGATATATACAATTTATTATCTATTCAAATGTTTATAAGATCTGTAAGTTTCTAGTGGCTAACCACAAGAATAAGAAATAACTCCTAAACAAAGAAAACAGCATACCAATTTTCTAATTCTTTGAGCTTCATGAATAATCTCAATTACAGCACCTGAAGTGCACAAAATGTTGAAGAGGAAAAGATAATTCTAATTAAACTATTGTTTCTGAGAGCCTCCGTGATATCATGATGGACCTATGACTTTAAATTGAAATCAAGTAAATGTTTAATGTCCCATTTTTCCTACAAAACACTACCTCCCATTTGTAAACCAGCAATAGCTATGTTAGAAAAACATTTTCATGCTTGAAATCACTTGGGGCACTGTACCAAGAAGAAAATATTTGAAATACAAAGATTAAAAATAAAGAACATCCTTGTCAGTTTCAATTTTTCTGAAAATTTAGAACAAAGAGGACAGGATGTATTTACATATTATAAAGAGGACACTGAGGGGAGATAGTGCAGATATAATTCATCCTGTAAGTCAGGAGGTAGAAAAAAGATAAGGCTGTTTACTTTGTCTTCAAACCATTTAGAAAAAAAAACAGTTAAAAGACTTGCATTCAATTTCTTCCCATTCTCTATCCAAAGAAGCCTCAACAATCTGAAAGTAAACAGTATCCTCCCCTGAGCTCAAAAACAAGGAAAACAGTGGAATGAATATAGGAATGAGAGGAAGCACTGAGTGGAGAAGTAAGCCAGGAGGCTTTCTGAGGAAAAGGAACTGAGTTCTCAATGTATCAATAAAATAAGAGAGGCCAGAAAATAGTGGATATAGAAGAGAGAGGAGTAACACAAATATCAAAAAAAAAAGACTCTCATATTTGCCATGATTTCTAACAGTCAGCAATAAATTTTTACATGAACTATCTTAAACTTTTGGCTTTGACTAGATGTGGCAATAAAAATAAATCAAAACAAAGCAGCCATTTAGAATAGGGCCAAATCTGCTTCTTGAATATCCCTAATCTGTTATGCTACATTTTAAAGTATCATTACAAATTAACTGTGTCTCTAATCAAATAGAATCTAAATTATAACTAGATCACTGCAATTATAACTGCAATACATTATCTATTTAGATTATCAGAGCAGTTTTAATGGCAGTCTCAGACTAGAACTGTATGCCTTCCATCCCCCTTCTTGCTCATCAACAGAAATTCTGTATTCATGTGATAGGGACCTCCTGGCTCTTAGAGGCTAAGTGGCTATTAGTCCAAACCCAAAATAGAAATTCCCAATTTCCTTGCCAATGACTAGCTGAGGAAAAGACATGTGACCCCACCTGGTCAATAGAAACTAAGGCAGTTTGCTGGAGGGGTTCTGGGAAAAGCTCTTCTTTCCTGATGGACACATGGGAAGAAACTCTTCTAAGATGTCAGACAGTTATGACTGCACATGGTGCCTGGAACTGTAGCAACATTGCAGCCATGGGCGGAAACAGCACTTGTTAAGCCGAAAAAAAGACAAAAACATGGAAAGCAAAAAAGGTAACATAGTTCAGCTGATGAATGAACCAAGCTTCAAAACATCCAGCTTCCAGACTTATTATGCAAAATAATAAACCTCTTATTATTAAATCTGCAAATTTATATGTTATTCAATTAGATACCAACTGGATAATCCAACTGCAACTCTAACAGCTGTAAATGTGCCCCATTACCAACAGTTCAAGTTTCATTTCTCCCTGGGGGGTAACAATCACTAAATGAAAGCCTCATCAATTCTGTAACAGCAATACTTTTTTACTTAGTCTAAATTTTCTATTTTACGCCAAATTACTTTCAGACAATGTGCTGGCAAGCTTATAAAAATGTAAGTTTTCCCCTTTCACAGTACAGATGAAAATGATCAAATGACCATTCTTGGAAAAGTATTTGGCAATTCTGGATACTCATCATCTCGATATGTATACACACACAAAAATTAATTATATATATCATAAAGACTACAATTTACTTGAAGACTATTAATATATTGGTTGAGTGTTAATATTTCTGTTCCTTTGCTAAAGGGTGTCAAACATATATCCCCCCCCCCCAAAAAAAAAGCTAGTCTAAATAAAGCCTCCTGTGAGAATAGAAGACATTCCTCAAAAGCAGGGAACCAATCTTACTGATCTTCCAGAGTACAGTGCCTGGCAAAGAATAGTTTTCAAATAATGTGTTAAACAGATTTAAGTATGTGGACCTGAAATCAATAAATCGAGAATAGGAATCCAGAAAATGTTTCCTAAAGTGCCATTTAGTCCCCACAGGTTTAGCCATTTTGAGTGGAATCCATTTTACCTGTCTCACTATCACTCCCTGACTAGAATCATCTGTGTTGACCTTTAGCAATTAAGGGCCTTCAGAAACAGCTGCAGGAATTGCAAATACAGCTTAGCTTTTGGGGCTTTACTAATGAATAACAGAAAACATTGTGGAGCACTACATTTCAATTATTTGATTTTCATGTAAGTCTGATGCTAGAATATGAGGAGTGAGAGCAGGAGTGGTAAGTTGAAACCAGACCATGCTGGTCATTAAGTTACAGTCCTAAGAAGTTTAGATTCTACCAATTCTATTTTAGGAAAGAGAGTTAAATGTTCAGATATTTATTTTAGATAAATGGGTCTGCAATTATGTGAAGGATGGCTATAAAATGAAGAGGATGGTTATGTCTGGAGAAGTGAGAGGTAATGATGGCAGAACTACAACAGTGGTTGCAGAAGCAGAAATCCCTTTAGTAGTTATTTCTAATAAAATGTATACCAGGTGACTAATCTCAACTTGTCTAAAACAACACATTATTCTCCCTTAAATGACCCTCTGACACTCTTCTGTCTCAGGAAATGACTGAAATATTCACTAGGTAGTTCAAGCTAGAAAATCAGTCAGCCTGATTTGATACTTTCCTTATCTCCTAAATGCAAATCAAATACTATATCCTGTGCTTTCTAACTGCTAAATAGCTCCATAACCCATTCACTTTTTTTTTTTTCCTGCTTTTCCCATTATATCGTACCCCACCATTATTTTTGCTTTGGATCAGTGGAATGGCCTCCGAACTGATACTGCATATTTACTCTTCATGTCTTAAATTCATTCTCCACATTGATCCCAAAGTTTTCCCTCTCTTATACCATAGAACATTTCACCATCTTGCTTAAAACCCTTAGTGCTTTTCTTGTAGATGACACCCAAGAAGGAAGAAGGAAGCCCCTGCCCCTCCCAAAGCCAAAGAAGCAGCTTTGAAGGCCAAGAATGCAATACTGAAAGGCATCCACAGCCACAAGAAAAAGATCTGAACTTCACCCACCTTTCAGAGGCCCAAGACACCGTGACTCCAAAGGCAACCCAAATGTCCTCATAGGAGTGCTTCTGGTAGAAACAAGCTTGACCATTCTGCCATCTTTAAGTTTCCCCCTGACCATTGAGTCAGTCATGAAGAAAACAGAAGACAACAAAGCAATGTGCTCATTGTGGATGTCAAGACCAACAAGCACCAGACCAAATAGGCTGTGACATTGAGGTAACCAAGGTCAACGCCCTGATCAGATCTGATGGAGAGAAGGCATGTGTTCAACTGGCTGCTGAATGTGATGCTCTGGATGTTGCCAACAAAATTGAGATCATCTAAACTGAGTCTAACTGGCTAATTCTAAATATAATTTTTTTCACCATTAAAAAAAACAAATCCTTAGTAGCTCCCTATTGTTATTAGAACAAAGTCCAGAACTCTTGGCTTACAAGATTCTCTGGTATCTGACTCCTACCTAAAAACAGTAAAAACTCTTATGATTACAGAGCATTTATTATATGCTATGCTTTGCAAGCATTATTTTGTTTTATATTCTCTTAGGTAGGAACTATTAGTATCCTCCTCATTTTGCAGATTAGAAAACTAAATCAAAGGGACAATATGTAATTTATCTAAGCTAATATTGTAGTCAGACACAATACTTCAGAGAATGTGCTTTTAAGTTTTCATGTTCACCTAGACTGTACACTCCAGCTACACTGTTTAACCTTCAGTTCCTAGAATTTATCTATTCTCTCTTGCCATAAGGTCTTCAGCCATATAGTTACCAATGTTTGGAATATCTCCCTTCACAAATCTCATTTTGACTATTCATTTACCAAATCTCTCCTTAAATATCATCTTTTTCTGGGAAGCCTTCCTTAATATATAAATCCCATTATTTATTTGTTTATTTCTTAATGATCTATTTCCCTTCAGTAGTATCAGAACTTCTCAGTTCTTAGAATGTCTATCACCAGGTGCTCGATAAACATTTATTGAATGAAGGCATAAATGAATGTGAGTGTGGAAATTTCCTAATCTAGTAGCTTCATTTAATCAGGCTGATAAGGAACAAAAAGAAGTCACATATAAATTTGTTCATCCACCAGATATGTATTTAGTGGCTTCCATGTCCCAGCCAATACTCTTGAGAACGTATAGCCCTCCTGGGGTTGACAGACACATAAACATATGATTATAATAGCACTTTACGTAAAGCGGCAGGAATGGAGTACAATAGATGCAGAGATGAAAAAAAAGCATAAGCCTATGGGAAACCTTTATAGAAAAGAGGATGAATGAGTCTTGAAATATATATCACATAGTCCATGTATTTCACTTACGAAAGGGAGAAGAGTACCCACTACATACCAGAGTACTTTACATCTCATTTAATTCTCACAACAGCTCAGATGATATTCTTATTTTATGGATGTGAAAATCCAAGCTAAAAGAGGTCAAATAACTTGTCCAAAGTTAAGAAATACTTCAGTGAAAGAGTAGGATTTGAGGCCAGGCTTGTCTGACTTCAGGAGCCATTTACTTACCATTATATCAGTCTTGACCCTTTACTCCCCAGAGTCTAATTACTGCTGTTTCCAATATAACTCTTAATAAAATCAGTTATCTGGTTCCTATTTTAATATAAATAAGAAGCAAAATAATAGGTTCAGAAAAGAGAAAGTGGCGGCTACTGACAGCAAAGGAAGGAACAAAAAACTATAAAAACAGAAGACAAAATAAAAAGGCATGCATGGGTCACTCATATATATGCCACCCACTACTTTACAACAGTACTTGAGGTGCATAATGATGACCCCATTGTGGGAGGGAACGGCTACTGACAGCAAAGGAAGGAACAAAAAACTATAAAAACAGAAGACAAAATAAAAGGCATGCATGGGTCACTCATATATATGCCACCCACTACTTTACAACAGTACTTGAGGTGCATAATGATGACCCATTGTGGGAGGGAAAAAGTTATTATAGTCACTACAGTCTAAATGATAGAAAAATAACTTTTGATATTTAAAAGGGTAAACTTAAGGTATCTAGAATATTAATTCCTCTCTGGTAACTCTGAATAAAGGAAGTATAATAATTGTTTCCAAAATGTTTCTTTGAGAAATATCCTAAGAGCGTAAGTAGCCTTTACTTTATGGACAAGATTATTGCTTTATATTAAATTCAAACCAGAATAGAAAAACAATCCATCATAGCTCACATGTATATCCCAGTACGATAAACTATAAAAACTTCTCACAATATGGTCTTGAACAACACATGTGGAGTAATTTTTAAAAATGTGAAGAGCAGTATTGACTGTTCTTAATATCCAAACACTACCTTTCCAAAAAAAAAAAAAAAAAAAATTCTAATAAGTCTTCTAACAAAATAGGATAAGCTGATTATGTACAAAACAGGTGAAAAACTGTATTTTTTATCTATTGTACTCACAACTTAAATAGGTACATATGTGAAAAAGAAAAGAAACAACTTAGGCAAACACAGAGAAAGCTGATTGAGCAATTTACCATCAGAGTCTTTCTACCATATATACTCCACCTGGATCCAACTTTTGAATTTGACGATGTCAGTTCCTTTTTAACACAGGCTTTCATTATTCTATGTAATTATTTTTGAAGAAAGGTTGCATTTTAAAGAACACACCCTGGCTTTTTGTTTTAAGAACAAGAGAAAACTGACGAATTATTTTGAACAAGCTGAGTAGGAAACATTTAATATCCTTTATCATTTTAGAGGCTTTGAAATTTGAAACTTTCCACACAGAACGCTGTTTGTAACAATGTAAAAAGCATACTGGCTACCCTTCCCAACATGTAAAAATGAATGTAAGGAAAAGCAAGTGTTTACTTGCAATTATCTCTAACTTGCACGTTTTCCCAAAAGGAATGCAGTTTCTGCCTAAAACACCCTAGAAAGAAAAGACTTGTTTACTTATGTTTGCAAATTGCTTTTACTTTAGTTTATCTTGTCAGTTTAGGCCCTAATTTTAATATTTTACAGAACACTTTAAGTTTAGGATGTAAATTCATAATAAGAGTTCATATCATAACGCAAACACAAAGTAAACATTTTGAGTAAAATTTCACTGTAATAGAGTTGTACTTATAATACTCTTCCTTACCTGGACGCTCTTCAGAATAAACTCACTTTTCTCTCTTACATCTTTAAAGGGACACCTCTTAGAAAGCATAAGCAGATGAGCAAGAAGCTTATTCAACCCATCCAAAGAAACAGCATTTGAAAGCCCGTCTGATGGAGGACAAGGTGTCTCTTTCAACGAACGAAGGTACTCAGTTTTTCTCAAAACGATTTGCCTAATGTTTTCCATTGCTGTCTCTCTAGTAGTTGAATCTCTACTGCACAGTCCATCCCATCTCACTTCATTCTCTCCTTCAGCCATCACAACTGGAGCTTTTCCTCGCGGTCTTCAGTTACCTTTCAGCATGTCACCGAAAGCACTTTGTGTTTTTTAAAACGACAAATGCAAAAATCAAAAACAGTCATGAAAACACACGTCTGCGCGACATGTGGAACCAGAAATGTCTTTTCTACTGATGGCTTTCAACCAGTCTACAAGCTAGAAAAGATACGAAGGGACACAGTCTTCTGGTCAGAGACTGGCAAAAAAAAAAAAAAAAAAAAAAAAAGTTGGAAAGTTGAAACCTTACAGCGCTGGCTGTGCTTGACAGGCGATCTCCGAGCAGCGGTCTCCTGCGTCTCTCGGGGTCAGCGGATGTCCTCGCGTCGTGGAGCTGTCAAATCCGTGCTCGGCCCCCAAAGGCTGCTAACCGTGGAACGCTCTCCAGTCATTCGGGGTTTTTTGTCTGTGCAGCCACCGTGTTCTCGGGAGCATTCCCACCCCGCCCCTCCTCCGGCACCAGTCCCCGCCCTCCGCAGCTCCTCCCCGCGTCTCCGCAGCCGGCCGGACGCTGGCCGCACGGGCGCGCAGGATCCCGGCTCGCTGGCCGCGGCTGCTGCGGACTCAGCCGCCCTGGGGGCGTTTTCTGTTTTCCTCGGCGGTCGCGTAGAAGGGAAGCGGCTCCCGCCCCGCTGACTGAAGACCCCCGGGCAACGGGATTTCTCCCCCGGTCTCCGCGACCCAGCCCACCGCCGGCCACGCCAGGGAGGACAGGGCGTCCCCGCAGTCCCCGGGTTCAGGGCTGGGCCGCGGCGCTGGAGGAGCGGCAGGGCCCCAGGCGCACAGTCCGCCCCTTCGCCCAGCCCCATCGGTGGGGCTCGGCCCAGAGGGCGGGAGCAGGAAGGAGAGATGGGGTCCTCACCCCAGCCCCTCCCCTTTCTCCGCCCGGCACAAGCCAGGAGCCGCCCCTGCCCCAGCGCCCTCTTCCCCGCCCCGGCAGACGCGACCCACGGAGGCAAAGCCATTGGAAAAAGCCCCGCCCTCCGCAGGCTACCTCCAGACCCCAAGTCCGCGCACGGCCGCCAACCGCTGCCGGTTGCTACGCATGCGTGACGCAAGCAGGGCGCATGCGCCTTAGAAGACGCAAAGTACGCCTTGGCGGTGTTTTCCGTGCGTCGAATTTCGGCGTCTCGGCGCTGGAGAAAGGGAAAGAAAAGGACGAGAAGGTGAAATACACTGAAACTATCACAGTCAAGAAAATCACAAGGAAAGGGGGCCCGAAGGCACGTCTATAGAGATTGAATCTAAATTTTAAGATTAGTCTTAAAATAGCGGCGGTCTCTTATTACGCCACACCCCAGATTTAAGGAGGCAGGGCTTCCGCGCAAGGGCTTATAGGAGATGTAGTTTTGACACGACCGACGCGTTTCTGCTTGCGACAAGAAACTACAGCCCCCAGGAGCCACTGCGACGTTGCCAGGGCCGGCCCGGGAGCCGACGGTTAAAGGAGAAGGAGGTTGAGAGCGTGGAGTTGGTGAGCGCTGTGGGCTTGGCGGGCACTTTTCCTTTTACAGGGTTTTCCCTTCCTCCATTTCCTCTGGGATTTTGGAGACGAAGCCATCCAGGGACGCCCTCTCAAGGGCTTTTTCTCCCCAGCAGTTTGCGTGGGAAGGACTAGCCCGGGTACCCAAGCCTGAGGACACTCCTGAGGATTTGGGAATGGTCGCGATTTCAAGGTCACAGGGAGCAGATTAAGGCCAGGTGAAAGGAATGATGTGAAAGTGGGTGCTCCTAGCTTCTGTCTCTGCTCTGCCCTTTTTAGTGGACTCGCGCTGGATCCAGTAGGGATGCCTGTGCGGTTGCACCTTTGCTTGTCCTTGCATTAGGATGTTCATTTGCTCTGTCAAATCCCAAACAGGGCTTTGAAAGCCAGCTGTCAGATTGATGTTGTATGAGACAGAGTGGAAAAGAATCCCCAGTATTCCTGGACGTGACTTTTTGCGAGGCTTACGGGCACTATATGAAATAGACAAACACAAAACTCCAGAATTCAATATATTTAAAAGATTCAAGCATTTGTTTATAAAGTGCTTTTTTTTTTAAGTCGAGGTGAAAAAATAAGACTTGAAAGGCAGTCAGTGGAATGATACTCAAATTAGATTTAATTCTTCACATTGCAGAAAAGATGTGTTTCTATCTAGCCTTGTAGGTCCTGAGTATTTTTTTTTTTAAATCTGCTTAGAGAAACCAACAGTTATGCATACTGTTGAACTACAATATATCATTGGGATGGCTAGAAAAATCACTTAGCCCTGTCTGGGAAAATCAGGGAAACCTACATCAGGGGGAAGTGGAGAACAAACGAACAGCATGTGATGAGGCCTAGAGGGGAGACAAGTTTGGTACTTTCAGGAAACTGCAATAAGTCAAATCATATATTTAAGAAGGGGTGATTGATTGCTTACCGATGTACTTTGAAGTTCTGCAGAGACAGTTTCTAAAACAGATTTATAGTTTCAATGAATCTGACTAATGTGGCAAGCTTTGCTACATTCTAATTCTGTTTGTTTAAATCAGAATTTTAAAAATGAAAGTAATTCTGAGTGTGATTTTAAAACACAAATGAAAAAGCCATTCCTTTTTTTGGTTCCTGTTTGTGCTCATCTTCCTATGTTCAACCCACAAAGATCAGGGTAATTTTTTTTTTTTTTAAGATTATTTGTTTGTTTATACATAAAGCTTACAGTCTAATTTCACCAGATAGCACTGAGGTTGCACGCCATGTGGGACCCTCCTCCGGTGCCCTCAGCCGGGATCGAAGCGCTGCAGGCTTCGCACCCAGCGCTCAACCACTGCGCCACAGGCCCGATCAGGGTAATTTCTTAAACCTAGCTTCCCTTTCTAATTTCATGGTTGATGTGACCTCATCCATGCCTGTGGTTTCACCATCACCTGGAGCTCTCAAATGTATAGCTTCATCAGCTTCACTTTTCAGCTTTCATAAACCCATCTCTTTGATATTTATTCTTGGATATCTTAAATGCATCTCAAACTCAACATGCCTAAAACCAAATACATGGTTAGTGCCTAAAATCTGATTCTTTTCCAGTATTCCCTATTTCAGTTAAGGCTACCACTGTACTTTAATTTGTGAAAATCTGAAAGGTAAACATTCTTGATTTCTTCATCTTTCATAACTCTATAGCCAAATTATTACTAAGTATTGCAAGTCTTATCTCCCAAACAATCCATCCTTTTCCCTTCCTTTACAGAAGCACAGCCTCATTCTAAACTGTCATATTCTCTTGTCAGGGATGTTGTAATATTGGTTATTCACTCTGGTCCTTCTCTTTCAATTCTCCATACAGCTGCCAGAATGGTCCCTTCAAAGTGCAAATTCAGTCAGCTTTTCTCTTAACACTATTCAGTGATGTCCCACTGCTCTTAAAGGCAAAACTTTTTTATAAAAACCTAACGTCATCTGATCCCTTTCCACTATCCAGCTGTACTTAGACTATCACTCTTTGCCTATCTGTTTCAATCATACAGTGTTTTCTGTAGTCTCATTCTCTTTCATTCATTCATTCAGTAAGTATCTGTTGAGTGCCTACTATTTAATGGGACATTGAAAATGTACCAGTGAGCACAATGTATAAAAGTCCCTATTCATAGAGCTTATATTTTACCAAGGAGAGGTAGACAACAAATGTGTATGTTATAATAAAGAAATGCAGTGGGAAAAAGTATGAACCAACTGGGAAAAGGAATAAGGAAGTGCCAGGTGGTGGGGAGAAAGATTGATTTTTAAGTGATCAGAGAAGACCTAATGAAGGGGAAATTTGAGGAGACCTGGGTGGGAGAATGAGTAAGTCTTGCAGACTCCTTGAGGAAGAACATTTATGTGAAGAGAACAGCCAATGCAAAGCTGCTGACAGCAGCAAAGTCCTCTACCCTCTCATAGTGAGAAAGAGCATTGTGCCTGGGTGCAGGAGAATAACATGAGGTGATAGAAGAAATAAGTCATGTAGGTGATGGAAAGAACTTTTTTGATTGAGATAGGAAAGGAAGTCATTGAAGGGTTTTGAGTATATGAGTGCATGATCTGACTTTTAAAAAATATTGTCTTTTAAAAAAATTGCATTGAGCGTAGACAATAGAGAAACAAGCATAGAAGCTGAGACACTAGTTAGGAAGCTAAAGTAATCCAGATGTATTGATAGTGGTGTCTTGGTCCAGGGTGATAAAAATGGAGGCAATAGGAAGAGGCCAGAGTCTGGAAATATACTATAACCAACAGATATTGCTGACAGATTGAAAATGTGAAAGAAAAAGAATCAAAAATAACTCAAGAGCAACTGAAGGAAATAATTGTCATTAATTGTTTTGGGAACATTTCCAAAAGTGTACACAGGTGGGGGGGAGATCAGGTGTTTAGTTTGACCACGTTACGTTTGAACTGCTTCTAAAGACACTGAAGTAGAGGTGAGGTTTAGGCCGTTAGATAAATGAGTCTGGAGATGAAGGGAGAGATCTGGCTAGTGGGTATAATTGTAGGTTTCATAGCAGTGTTTTGATAGCAGTTAAAGCCTGAGAATAGTTGGTATTATACAAAGAAGTATTCCATGGAGTTTTGGTTGATTTGGAGTTATCCTCACAGGTTACTATGCAGAGTGGCCAGTGAACTGAGAGGAAAATCCACAATGAGAAATCTTAGAAGCTGAGTGAAGAAAATGGTTAAAGAGGAAGGAGTATTAAGTTACGTTAAATGCTGCTTTAGGTTGGTTGAGACACTGTGGAGGGTAGGTCACTGAGAATCTTGAAAGCAGTTTTGGTGGAAGAAAGAGTAGTAGATATCAAATGGGCATTTTACTTAAGAGAGAGCGGGAGAAAAACTGGAGAATGAGTGTAGATGTAGGCACCTCTGGTTTACAAGCACCAGATTGTTAAAATCTCAGTCTTTGACTCCTTGTCCTGTAGATCTTAGCTTAAATATCACTTTCTCAGAGAAGTTTCCTTGACCTGATTAAATGTCCTTATTAAAAATAAACTTTTATTGTACCATATACCTTTACTTGCTAATAAGTTACAGATGTAGTTTTACAACTTTCTGTGTGATAATTTAGTTAGTGTTTGCTCTTAATTCTTAAGCACACAAGAGCAGTGACTGCCAGTTTTTATTCAACAGGGTATCTCCAGCCCTGAGTGCAGTGCCTAGCATCTGGTATGAATTCAATAGATATTTGTTGAATGAATAAAGGAGTGAATGAATAAATGAATGGAAGAAAAATGTAATATCACAGAATTTTCAAAGGTCTTGCTTATTTACCTGTTTACAAAATCACAAGATAATAAATGAGATTTTTTTTTATGAAAGCATTTTAGAAAATTAGTTTTAAAAGAAAGCAAAACTTTTTTTTAAAGATTTATTTATTTATGTATACAGGAACTGGGGTACAGGCCAGAGGTACAGGTGGGTGAGAGGATTCACCAGAGACAGAGTGGGGAACAGAACGGGCAGACTGACTGAAATACACTGGTATATTTCAGCGGGCAGGACAAGAGGGGTCTGCTGCACCATATGGGTAGCTCCCTGGTCGGCCAGGATGGAACTCCTGCTGCAGAGGCTACAGTTAGCTTCACATTGCTGTACTTAACCCATGCCCCACCAGGAAGGCCCAAAGCAAAACTTTTATTGCTAGTGAACTGTAGTGCTCACACTCATGAAATAGAATTTGCTGATATTTTTACCATGTTCCTGCATACTTCATCCTGTTACAAGATAGTTGACTATGTATAGAGGAGTAAAAATGTGCATAGAGGAGTTGGTGCTTTAAATGACTAATGCTCTAGTCAAAGAAAAAGCTGCTGGCCTCCAATAGACCTTCATTATTAAATTCATTGATGAATTTACTGTAAAAACAAACAAGCAAACAAACAAAAACCAAAGCTCCTAACTCTTGTGGCTTGGAAACACAACCTCGCTCGTGCAATAGTGATTGTGAAACTTGGAGAGATATATGTATATGTATCTGTGTATATATGTGTGTGATAGTCACAGGTGATGAATTTACCAGGATACTAATTTATCAGTATACTTGGGATATTTGCCAAGTAGTAAGTCTGATTTTCTGACCAAGGACTTTCCTCTGTAGGAAAATTACATGAGAACTTAGCAGCTAGCTTAGGAGCTTGGAGTAAGAACAAAAGAAATTAATATAGGATGTGGTAATTTAATGGCATTAAGCTGTGAGAACTACCATAGTAGAATTTTAATTGCTTTCAATTTTTGCCTCTCAGGGTTGTCTTTTTTCCATTTCTGACCAACTCTTCTTTTGATGAAAACATTGTTTCTTTAATATGTTTTAAAAATTCTATTGTCGCTTAGTAGCTGGTCTTGGAGCCATTCTGTCTGAATAAGCTAACTTTGCATACATCCACTCTGGTCCATTATTTACTGATTTATAGTTCAACTCTCAGAGGGTAAGCTTATTTACAAGCTTTCCAAGGTCCACATAAAATAGGGGGTATATTGACTTGAGCTCAGCAATGAGGTCTGAGCATACCGTAATATTTTCTTTTACCTTGCTTTTTACTACCATGTCTTAAATGCTTACTATGTTCCTGGCATTCTGTTAAATACCTTGTATATATTATTTTATCCCTACATAGCTAAAAAATTATATAATTAATCCAAAGTTTACTCTTAATCATCATGTTAGCATTACACCATGTAGAGAATGTGGGATTAGAAGGAGCCATGGTAGTCTCAAAGAAGGAATAAAAAAACAAGGACATGAGCATTCAAGGATTCAAAATTTTCAGGTAGGACTATGATGGAGGAATAGGGGTACCTTGGTGTTGGATGAGTATGATAACATACATCTGATGAGGTGTGAATCCATACAGTGTTGTAAAGCAGTTTTTACCACAATTTAAAAAATATAAAAATTATATCTGTCAAAATAAAATAAAAATATCAAGTAAGAATGACTAAACTGCAGTGCAAAATGCTATCAACATGTTTAGAAAGCCAAAATTTCTATATGGTTTGACATTTAATAGTCCCTGTTACAGTAATATATATGTGTGTGTGTGTATGTGTGTGTGTATACACATATATGGCATATATTGGATTACTGTGCCATATTGAAATAAAAATTGATTGGCGTAGAAGACCTATAGGGTAAAACCAATTTCTTCTCATAGGATGATTTCATCTCAAAGATTGGCATTTCCCTATTTAAACTATACCAAAAAAGTATATTCCGGATCAGGAAACTACAACTTAGATAAGAATATTTAAGTAAGTGGGAATGGATAATTCTGGATTTTTCTGGGCTTCTCTTCCTACCTAGGTTGATTTTTATAAAGAGGGGATATGGCAGCTTGGCTTCTTTGGTGGTGAGTGTTAAAGTAATGCTCACCATTTGAAAGTCGATCAGGGAGCTAGGCTAGACTGGGGCCAAAAAAATCAGAGAGAAAATCCAAATTTTAAAGACATGCTACCCACTTTCCTTTTGGTCTCTATGCTTTCTTCTCTTTCATTATCATTGAACCTTGGTAAAAGCTTATTTAGATATTATAGGTTTAATCTTTGCAATATCAAGGTATATAAGAGCCATATAATCTTGGATTAGCATCTTCCAATGATGTCAGTGAGGAGGGGGCAACCTTAATAAGATCTCCAAAGGGAGAGTGAATATTGAGGACAAGAATTGGAACTCTGGTACCTGCTGCCTTTATTATCATGTGGACATTCTTCTTCTGTAGTCAACCTAGTAAGACGTGGGTTTTATTTATTAAAGAAGGCAGTGCTGTTTTCTTGTCACAAGTTCATCAGTGTTATTTTTCATTGCCTTTGTAGGGGAATGGAGGGTGGCAGCCAGGTATTTACATTCATTTGTTCAGTTTTTACTGAAAACCTACTATGGACAAGCCTTACGATGGATGCTGAGTGTACACCAGTGTACTTAAGATGCTGCCCTTAAGAACTGCCCTTCAGAAAGCATAGAATAGAGATCATTTCTTGCAAAAACTTAGCTAAACAATGAGGGATAGTGATAGGGGAGTAGCTGAAGGTCTAGCTAAGAGATAATGAGGGAGTAGTGATGTTTAATAGGTAAAAACAACAGGATTTAGTGTCTGCTTATAGGCGATAAAAAAGGAAAATGGTGAAGGGTAACTCCCTCCATTAATCAGAGTTGGGAATATGTGAGGAAGACTTGTCTTGGGTTGGAAAAATACTGAGTCCTGATTTGTAAATGTTATTCATCTTGTTTGAGTGACTTATGAGTCATTTAGGTGAACAATACCCAGTACTACTGAACAGCTTCAGTAAACTATATCTATAGATCCAAATAGTACCATGACCATGAACTTCAGAGTTAAGTAATCTTGGGTTTGAATCCCAACCCTTCTTACTAGCTATGTGAATTTGGCCAGTTGTTTAACCTCACTCACTTTGGGTTTGGGAGATGAGATAGCATTGGTTCTCTTATCTAAAAAAGAGGGTAATAACTACCTCCCCAGGACTGTTGTAACATTTAATAAGAGAATGTATATAAAGCTTTTAGATTAGCATCTGGTATCTATAAGGCATCCCAAAATCAATCTCTTTTAAAATTGTCTCTCTATATAAAATTATTTGTTCTTCAGTTTAATTAAGATCAATGAAATATTTCTGAAGTGCTTTATAGTTTAATTGAAAAAATACCATCTTGTTTATTATCCTGATGTTGGCATTCTTAAGACTTCATAATGAAATCTTAAGTTCTATTTCATTTTCCCTAAATTTGCAACTTAGCTTTAAGAATATTAAAAAAAAAAAAAAGACAAAACTAGCAGGCAACTATACAGAGACACTGGTGCAGGGAGGGAGAGGGATTGAAACAGGGGTGGGAAGAGCACAAGAGACTGTGGGTTCATGGATGACTTGGTGGTGGGAATTTTACAGGGACTACACCAGAGAGGAGAAATCAAACACTGTACAAAAATGAATAATGATGTAAAATATGTGTATAAATAAATATTACAAACAAAATAAATATTTTCGTATTTTTAACTTAATTGGGGTATATTACCATAAGTAAAACCATAGTGTTTCTCATAAAACAGCAATAAGAGACTATATTCCTGACAAAGACTCATGCCAAGCTTTGTTTTGGAAATTATTAAAATCACCATATCTAGTTGGTAACATATGTATGATATAAAAAAATTAATTACTAATCACATAACATTTTATTTAATGTTACACAGTTTTACATAGTTTAATGCAGAGTTCTTGTAATTCTGCCTTATTTTTGCTATAATGAAGTGATGTTACAGAATTTAAAATAACTTCTTTGGGTCAATAAATTTTCATAAGGAAATTGTAGGAGCGTACTTGTGAAATAGGATTATTTGATGGCTGAGAACAGATTGAGATGTTTTGCTGACTTTGGGGAGAGCAGCATAGTATTTCTATGAGACCTTGAATTTTGATTTTAGACCTCCAGATCTGTCCCTCTGTCATTATACACGTTGCTAACCTTGCTCATTTTTTCATTTATAAACTACAATACTTACTGTTATATTTCTGTTCTTTTAATATACCAAATATAGAACCTTTGCTTATGCTGTTTTTTCTATTCCCAGTGCTCTATCCTAAGATTTTCATACACTGTCCGCACTGTCTTGGTCTCATTCAAAATTCCTGTCCTCAAAAAGTCTTACCTAATTATTCTAACCAAAGCAGACCACCTATTACCCTTTTTAATCTGACCAGCAATTTAGTTATTCACTTGAATGTATTTGTCTGTTTCATGGCTATTGTGTGTTCTTCCCCTTGAGAATATGAGCTCCTTGAGAGCAAGTACTCTCTCTTGTTTACCGTTATATTCCCAGTGCCTCAAGCAGTGATTCACAGTGGTAGATGCTCCCAAAATACATGACCCAGTGGCTCACTACACCCCCCTCATAGTTTAAGGAAGACTGCATAAAATAATGTATGTAATGCACTTCTAAGTGCTTGACACCATTTCCTCTGTGTGTTTCCTCTATGTTCTATTTCTAAAAAGTTTCACGATACCCCTAACACATACCCAAAATCTCATAGTTATTATTAATAGCTAATTTTACAGTATGTTTAATCTGTGCCTGTATTTTGCCAGGTGATTTATCTTGATTTTTTTTTTTTTTTAAGCCTCACAATAACACTGTGAAGTAGATACTTTTTTTTTTTTTTTTTTACAGGTAAGGAAGCTGAGGCCCAGATAGTTTAAATAGCCCAAAACATATAACTAATATCTGGCCAACTCAGAACTGGAAAACATGGTATCTGCTTCCTGACAAAGCTTCTGTTCTCATTTCCCTCAGAAAGGGAGGGTACACCATAAATTGGAGCTGTTAGTATAGTAACATTTTTTTCTCATAACAGATGCCTTTTTCTTTTCTTTTTGGTACCAAATATAGAGGTCAGATACCAAGTTAGAGATCAAATGTTCATTCTACTTTTCCAAAAAAAGATTTTCTGCTTTCTTAAGGTGCCCTGTCATCAGCTTTATCCATAACAGATAGCAGCTGTGAACTGTACACTTTTTATTTTTCTGTGTAACTTTTATCAAGTCTCTTGATCTTTCTGGGCGCCAGAGTCTTCACCTGTAAATGGAGTGGGACTGATTTTTCTCTTTTCTTAACTAAAGGCTGTAATTTGTGCTAGTGTTCACACTTGTGTTATACTGTTCTCTGGGTTTTGACAAATGTGTAAGTGCTATGTATCCACCATAGCATATCATACAAAATTATTTCAACCTAAAACCCCCGAGTTCCAACTATTCATGGTCCTTCCTTCTCCCTGAACCTCTGGCAACCACTATCTTTCTACTATGGTTCTGCCTTTTCCAGAATACCATATGGTTGGACTCATGCAGAATGTACGTTTTTCAGATTGGCTTCTCTCACATAGCTATATGCATTTAAATTTCCTCCATGCCTTTTGCAGGATTTGATAGCTCATTTCTTTTTATGGTTGAATAATGTTCACTTAATGGAATTACCACAGTTTGTTTCTCCAATCTTTTGAAGGCCATTTTGGTTGCAAAAGGCCAGTTTGAGTGCAATTATAAATAAAGCTCTTGTAAACATTTGTGTGCAGGTTTTTTGTGGATGTAAGTTCTTCTTTTCACTTGGATCAGTAGCAAGGAACATAATAGCTAGAGTATATGGTAATCTTGTGATTAGCTTTGTATTAAATTGCCACCTGTCTTCAGAAGTGGTTGCACCATGTTGCATTCCCACCAGCAGTGAATGAGAATTCCTGTTGCACCACGTCCTCACCAGCAGTTGCTGTTAGTGTTTTGGATTTTTTTTTTTAGCCATTCTTGTAGCTAAATGGTGGTATCTCATTTTATTTCTCAATTCCCTTATGATATATGATCTTGAGCATCTTTTCATATATCTATTTGCCACATGTACATCTTCTTTGGTGAGGTGTCTATTCAGATCTTTTACCCATTTTAAAAATTAAGTGGTTCCTTTTCTTATTGTTGACTTTTAAGAGTTCTTTTGAATATTTTGGACACAAGTTCCTTATCAGATAAGTGTTTTGCAAATATTTTCTCCTCCTTTGTGGCTTGATTTTACATTCTCTTGACAGTGTTTTTTGCAAAGAAGAATTTTTAACTTTAATGAAGTCCAGCTTAAGAATTTTTTCTTTTATGGACTGTGTTTTGGTGTTGTATCAAAAAATTGTCAAACCCAGGTCACCCAGATTTTTCCCTGTTGTCTTTCAGAAGTTTTATAATTTTGTGTTTTACATATAGGCTTATGGTCCATTTTGAGTTAGCTTTTTGTGAAAAGGAGAAGATATATGTCTGAATTCATTAATATATTTATTAATAAAATTTCTGCTGGATCTGAAATTATTTAGATCAATAGTGTTAAAAGATGAAAAAAAAACTTTAAAAATGTATACTGAGTCTGTACAACTATGTTTAGTGTTACTGTTCAAAACATCCTAGGGAGAGGCTAGAAGTCAGCCCAAGGGAGAGCTTTATCTGGAATGCATCAGGAGACTGGACTGACAGTTCCATTTCACTACTGCTTTACTGTTATCTGTTGTTAACATGTGCAGTTTACCGAGTGCTATAGGTGCAAATTGTTAGTCAGGGAGACTTCCTACATGCAGCAATATTTTTCTTCAGTTGAAATATCCTGTTACTTCTTTCTATTTTTCTGCCTAAATCATAATGGTTTGCAAAAATCCTCCTGTGGATTTTCTCCAATAGTTTCACCTTTTTATACGGTGAAGCATTAAAGTCATCTGAACTTTATATGATGACTGACTTCAATTTAAATTTTTAAAAGAAGTTATCCTAATTAGCTACCATTTAGTGACATAAGCAGACTTACATATCCAATAAAGCTGGTTTTAAGATCACTTTATACCCTTTTTTAAAAAATCCGATTCCAGTTCACCACTATGACTTGAGTGTTCTCTTTGGTTTTGGCATCTAGACATTATTTTTTTTTTAATTTGGGCTTGGTTATGTATTTTTAAATGTTATATATTATCCAGTATTTTGGTAGAGGGGAGCTTTTCTATTTCATATTCAACATTTTTTAATCAGAACTTTTCAAATTTTGTTTTGCCTTTTTTTATATGATTTTATAAGTCACTTAAAAGTCTTTCTTAAACATCTTAAAAGTATTTCTAGAACATGGGTATTGTAAATAAATATCTGTCCAGCTAATTTAAAATATGTATTCTTTACATTTAAGTGTTCACTTAATGATTGTCTAGGTGAGATCATCACAGTATACATAAGGGTATACACTGTAAGACAGAACTTCAATTGTTACCCAAGGTTTAGAACTCAAGAATTATGGCAAAACTTAAGTTCAACAGGTTTGTAAGTTTACCTTTCTTTTAGTAGAATTTTAGAAATGGAGAAAAGCTTCAAGATTATATAAGTCAAATGTTATATTTTATATAGAGAGAAAGTTTTCAAGAGGTTAAACTTTAATTAGAGTAGGGTCCTACAACTAGTTAAAATTCAGTATTACCACCACACAAGTGAATCCAAATATAATGCCCAACCAATTAAGTAGAAGTGTTTGGAAGGAGTTTCCGACACCTGCCTTATAAAGACTATATTATCTAATTCTCTTCACTTTTCTCATTTTGTTAGAATCTATTTACATTACCTCATACTCCTCTGTTTAGAAAGGTACAGGTGTTGCCTGTGAGACCTTCTGTTGTGATATGTTCTTTTCTTTGCCTTTATTCATTTAGAATACATAAGAGACAAATTTGATTTCTTGCCCCAAAATAATTTTATGTCAATTGTTTGAATTCTGTTGATTACTTTTACTTTCTCTTCTGTGAACTCTTCTTATTTAATGAGTTGTGTTAATGAGAAAATGTTACATAGTATCACCCAAGTGATTAGGCTATATCATGATTCTGACATGTACCTTTGAAAGAACATTACAAAATTTTTTATAATATTGAAGCAGAAATTCCAGAGTGATATCTTACTAAATCAAGTAAGCTTGAGTACATGAACAGATAGTTTTTCATGAACTATAATTTTCACCCTTTTTTATAGGACCGTCTTTTTCTCTTCTTTTCCTCTTCTACACAAGAAGTTGAATATATAGTTTTAATTATTTCAACAAATATTTATAACACCCTTTTCTAGAAACACTTAAAACTTTCAAGAAAGACATTTAACTTATAAAATTATGTACAATAAAAGAAGGTAAAATCTGAAAAATTCTGATTCAAGTATTTTTTAAATTTGCTTTTTTTTCTGTTATTACTTATTGTTTCATCTTCATCAATTATGTATCTTATAATATTTTGATAATTATCTCCCATGTAGAACTACTTTGAAAATTCTGTATATACATTTACCTGAGGTCTATTCAGTAGAATGCTAATCTCTCAAGAGGATCCCCCAAAAAGGTTGTAGTTAAGTTTGGGAAATTATTACTCTTTCCCTGTTTTGAAAATTCACGATAGTAGACTATTAAATGTACTGATAAGACTTGCAGGTGAAGAAGTTGGTTAATTTTATTTTACCCACTTCTTCAATTTTAATGACTTGTAAATTATTTAAGGAATAATCCTAATTAATAACCTATGAAGTGAGGACTCCTTAGGATACATTTTGTTAAATACTATTCAAGAGTATGAATCTTTAATGAGTTTTAGATCTATAATCTTTAAATAATAGAAAAAGTATATTCCTTATCCACTCATTCCCTTTCCCCACACCAAATATTTTTATTTATTTAGCTTATATGGAGCCCCAGGGAGCACATACTTTAAATACAAAGATGAATAAAATGCATTTCTTGCTCTTAAGACCTAATACAGCAGGGGAGCCAACTGTAGGGAATATCCTTTTATATCTTTATGTAATTGTAGGGATCCATAATTAGCACTTTGCATTTACTTATTTGAAAGCATGAGAAAAAATATTTTATACTTTATTGATTGAACCTAAGATGCCGTTTTATTATAAGGCACAATACTATTTTATGTACCACAAAGAAAGAAAAATGTTGCCAAATATAATTTAAAAGTGAGTCCTGATTTCAGAGAAATAAGCTGTATGTATTACATACACTGGTAAATGTTTGTTAACTATTACACTTAGGTTATTTTTCTTTGTGTGTTTCTACTATATAAATTGAATTATGTGCAGCAAGTGCTTATTGAATGACTGCCATATATATGTCAGTGGATAACAGAATGATTAATAAGATGTCCCTGCTCATAAGAAATTTCAGAAGAAAGCAGACGTGTGTGGACATTATTAAAATAAATATATTAAAGCAACTAGATTAAATGAGACAACTAATAAATTTATTAACAATTATGCTAGATTAATGTCAGTAGGTAACTTGTAAGTTATAAATTACCAACTTCAAAGACCATCTGTTGTTGATTTTTTATTTTTTTATTGTTAGGTAGTTGAGTGGTTATTGTGTAGGAGAGGTAAATGAATAAACATTAATTTGAGGATATGTGTGTATGTGTATTTTTTAAAGGAGAGAATAGAGTTTATTTTAAAGGTATTTTATCTTTTTTCCCCTCAGTTGTTAAATCCATAGTAAGTCTACTTGAAGGGGAATATAATATAATGTTGCTTTGGAAAATTTACAGTTGAATTATACTCAGCCAAACTTGTTTCTCAGTGTATAGATTTATACAAGAGAAAAAAATTTAATTTTAAGTTGGTTATCAGCACCTTAATACAAATAATCAGGGAATGCAGACTTATTTTAATTATGCCTTGAACAAAAAGCATGAAGAACATAAATATTAATATTTTTATCAACATCTTAATGTAGAAGAAATAGTATTATTTCTGTAATTTATGGGAATCACTGTAGAAACAAAATGAATACCACATTTAGAGTCTGGAGACCTAACTTTGAATTGTTTCCACCATTTGTTAGATATGTAAACTTAAGCAAATCACTTAGTCTTTTATTTCAGTTTCCTTGTGTGTTAAAAATCACTGTAATAATGGTAATGTCACTTTTTAAGTTTGTTAAGACTACATTTGATATTGTAAAGGCTATGTGGGTGACAATACTCTTCAAGTGTTAGTTGGTAATTTCTAGTACAAATATGAAGATACTGTAGAAGACTACATATTTTGCAGAAGTGAGTTTAGCTGTTTTGATTGATCTTTATTTGAGCTTTAATCAAAAAAAAAAAAGAATGTAAATTTGTTTTGGGTACTTCCTAGAAACTCATTTTCTCCCTATTTTGTATTCTAGAGATACTTTTATTAACAATGTGGTAGGCAAATTGACATGTTGCTGTATATGTACAGTTTCTATTTTTCTAGATCTGATTGTAATGAAATTTAATAAGTTAACCAAGAGAAATTTTGTCTAAAATAGGGTATTTATAGGCTAGAGAAATAGTCTCAAGACATGGTAAGAATTGTTTTGTCTTAGTCTAAACAATGCTCTAATAATGCCTTAATTGTAAATAACTCCAGATTATTTGACCATCTGTATTAGAAGCATTAAAACTGCCTTTAATATATATATGTGTATGTATATTAAATATAGCAATACCATCTAGACTGTATTATGCAAAAATTAGTAATTTACACAGATATTTATCTTCTGCAATTAAAAAAACCAATACTTGAAAGAATATTTAATATTACAAAAATGTTTATCATATACTATTAGAAAGGCAATTTATACAAATTTTATGGTACAATCTGAACTTTGTTTAAAATAATAAAAGACTGATTTGTTTGATACCAGAATATTAACAATATTTTAACAATCTCAGATTGGTGGAATTTACAGTGATCTTTGTTCTGTAATTGCCAAATTTTGTACAGTGAGCATTATTGCTTTTATAATTAGGAAAAAACAATACATATGCTTTCTTTTTATTAAACTTATTTGAAGATACTCTCACATTAGTCTCAGCTAGCACAACATATCATGGGTTTATATATAGTGTAAGTGTAAGAAGTGGTAAGCAATATTCATGTACATGAGTATCACTAATAATTGAACTTATTGCAAATGCCTTTAACTGTACTTTTTGAGTTTGCCACTTTATAGACCTTCTCTATCTTTCGATGGACTGTAATTTGCAACTGATAGGATGTTTTTAATTGAAGGGTGAAAATTGCTGAGATTAAAGGAGGCTGTGATGGCCTTAGCCAGGGCTTGTCTGGACAGGATCTGTAAACTTGGCCCACTATCATCATGAAAGCAGCATTGGAGGGTCAACCCTATGTTTTATGGGGCATCATATTTATACTAGTTCAGAACAAGTTTAAAGTCCTGAATGATTAGACATGGCATCTATTTTCCCAAGACTGAGATCTCTTCATCTTTCTACCTCCAAATCTTGGTACAAAGTTTGGCACATGTTTGGCACTCAGCTAATAATAACTGAAATGGAATGAACTGAAAATTATGCAGATTCCTAATGCTAGCTTTAAAGCAAACTATGCAGACACAGTCACAAGCAATTTCTGTGGCTGCAAGGGAAGTTCTTAGAAGCAATACAGTTCTCTTATGTTTAACCATCATAGGATCTTCTCTAACTTGTATTTTGACTGCTAAGGGTATTTTGGTAGGGCCTCAACACTTGGAGCTTTTGCATAGCTAGAAGTAAAGTACACACATTGGAAACTGATGAAGGACTGGAACATTTAAGAAGAGACCAATACAAATTTTCATAGGTTCATTTTAAGTAAAATATATTTGTATCATCTTAATTAAGCATCTGCCTCAGCTAAACAGGAAAACCAGGTTTTGTCCTTCTGCCATCTGTGCTATTCAACAACATATGTTGTTTCTCATGTTAAGACCTTAACAGCTGTGCCAACAAGTCTAGTTTGAAAAAAAGTAAGGGCTTAATATATTGATAGTATCTCTGCATGGATCAGCCTGTCAACAAGTCTGTCCATCAATAGATTACTTCAGCCCTTTAGAACAATTGTTCACTTAAAACATACGGGTCAAAAATAAGTGTGTTTAAAATATAGCAGCTTATCTTAGTAAGAGTAAGAATTAAAATTATGACTCTGGAGGTCTGGATACCAAGAAGAACAATGTATGACAAACCTCTTAGCCACTATGCTATATTACCTTATCAAATAACACAGGTTACAGGTACCTTTGCTCATTAGGGAGAATGTAATCATGAAAATGTTTTATGTAAACAAAGTCCCTATAGAGGTCATATTTCTAGAAATGTAAAGTTGTATGAAATTCTGAAATAATTTAGAGTTAAAAATCTGTTTTTTTTAATTTAAAAAGAAATTACATTGTTTATTAAGCACAATGGAAAACTGACAAGACTGAAGAATTAGGGAAATAGAATAATATAGGAAATTAAATTATTATAGGGTGAAAAGGGAAGAGTTTATGTCACATTAATTATTTGTAAAGTTGTAAAGAAACAGACTCCCAGAAAAGAATAATAAAGAGAAGTGTTTATTATCACTGGTACTTCTGCCGCTGTATAGTTATATTTTGTATTTTTCAAAATTTAGAGAAAGGAAGCAACCTAACTAAGATTATACTCTGTAAGTATAAGAAACAGGAAAGAACTCAGGTCTTCTGACTCAATTCAGAACTCCTTCCATTATATCATATTCCTTAGTCAAACCAGGCAGAGTCAGTCCTTCCCTTAAATTCTTAGAAATGGAGAGGGAATGCCTATAAAAAGAAGTAGTCCATCATCACTAAATCCAGGAGGGTAACATCAGCTCAAAGGGATGTAACGATAAGGAGTGACCCAGTGCTGCTGTAATGAAAAGATTTACCTATTCTGGATCTGATGAATCTTTTTCTCCATTGCCTGCTGATTGATGTATTTGACAGGAAAGACACCAAAAAGAAAAGCACAGAAAAGTGCTTCAGTATATGAATAGTTGTTTTTCTTTCTGTAAAAAACTTTGAATGTAGTTAACTTCAGAGGGGGAGAGCAGTCGATGTGATTGGGAATCAGCATACTCGGAGTCAGAAATTTTTACTTTTTATTTATGCTTTTCTATATTATTTTCAACATTTGTTACCTGTGAATATGTTACTTTTTTAAAAAGTGTTAGGGGTTTCTGTATAATGTAATTTTAAACCACTGTTTTAATTTTTTTAATATTATATAGTATTTAAACAAATTCTTTTCTAACAAATTTCATCCCAAGAGTTACTGAGTACATTAATGTTGACATTCGAGTGGATTTTCCACAGATCCACATAGAAACATTTTTATAACATGGTAGAATAGCAGTACCACTATAAAACCATTATTCGTATGTTTTTATAAGAAAGTGAATATTATAGGTCAGAATGTGGGAAACATCACTTTCTGCAATCCTATAGAAAACCTTTATACTCACATACATACATACATACCTGCTTGCATGTATCCTTTTGCTCCAGGGATAGGACATAACTTCCCTGGGTGAAATGGCAAGAGTGGGAATCAGATTCAGGTTCTTATATCAATTGCTCTGGATAGGATTTGGTGTAAGTAGTTTATTTTTAAGTCACTTTTTTAAATTAGGGAACTACTCACAGTGATCAGTTGGTACTTTTTTTCACTCTAAAGCCATTCTAGTCCTCTAATGATCTGTTTGGATGATATGCTTGCTGTACGGTGAAATTGCAGTTTTATGAGATTCCAGAAGAATTATGGTATGTAATTTGTATAGTTTTTATATTACCTTGAAAAATATGGAAGACATATATTTGAACTAGGAAAAACCTACTTTTCTTGAAAATTATAGAAGTGTGAAAGGAATATTTCTATACTAGCTTTGTTGTGAAAGGATTAGTTTATCTTAAAAAGGCCAGGATACCCTGGAACTGATGAAAATATCAGTGTGTTTATGGCCTATGATTGAATGGAGGAATAGCAAGTGTTGGACTGGCACTGTAAATCTTCATCCTTGGCACAGGAACAAAGTTCACTGTTCCTCCTATTGTGTCTGGATAGTTACCAGGGCCTGTGGTGAACTTTGGAATACAGTTCTTAAAATTCCAAATAATGCTGAAGCATTTAAATGGACTCTGGAGTACAAGTGATCTGCTTTCATTTGTTAGTTGTTTTGTTTGTGGTTTTTTATGGATGAGACTTTTCATTTTAAAGATAAAAATATGTTTGATCATTTTATTACAAATTATATTTTAAAATTATAAACTATAAAAATGGTCAAATGTAATTGGAAGGAAAAAGATTTTAATCTTTCTTTACTTTTCCGATCTTATTTAAAAAAAAACAAAGCAACGCCTATGTGAAATTTATTGAGTCACAGCATTTGAGAATGAGAAAGCAACCCCACCTACCTCTACCCCCAAAGTTTCTGGGCATTGAGAATACTTTGGTATACATTCCATTTACTGTATTCCATTGGTATGATTTTTTTTTCCTTTGCTTTATTTCTGTAGCTGAAAGACTTGTGATTCTAAGACATATTTCTTCACATTTAAAAAATTTCTAAAACAGGGAGACATCTTGTAATCATTATTGACCTGGATTGAAGTCAGATTACTTCAGAGAGGATTTATATTTGCCTTTGCCAATCATTTGCATTACTACCAATCTGAGACTGCTTTAAATTATATTCTCTGGAAGTTGTTTTTTACCCCTTCTGGTAACAGAGTTGTGTAAGAACTGTCTTCTGGATAAAATTTTCCCTACCTGATTCACAGTACTTGAAAGATACAGACTTTCAGGTTTCCTTGCTATCTCTTTCTGCATGGTGGATTTACCCCTTCTGGTAACAGAGCTGTGTAAGAACTGTCTTCTGGATAAAATTCTCCCTACCTGATGCACAGTACTTGAAAGATACAGACTTTCAAGTTTCCTTGCTATCTCTTTCTGCATGGTGGATTTATTTTCCATTTACACTATACTGCATTGCAGTGGTAGAGCTCATCTTGTTCCAGCTTTATCTAAGCGGCATCCTGATTTTTGGGTCTCCCTCCTTGTGTTACATAAAAGAATAATGCATCTTATAATAGACAGTGACTTAGATTTGATAAAAGACCCATCAGATCCTTGCTGAGGCCCTTATTTACTATCTTTCTTCAGAACTTATTACTCTTATTGTAGACACTTCTGATTAAGTCATTGTTCCACATTGCTTTGCTCATTCTTCATCAGTGGCCATCAAACTTTGACTTAAGAATCAGTTGGGGAGTTAATTAAAACTATATACTTATGGGCCTTATACCCAAAGATTTCCTTTCCATTTGCCTGTGACACCCAGGAATGTGCACTTGTAATAAACAGCCTCAAGGTATTTTTAAGTAATTTAAGGACCACCCTTAGAGAAATTCTGACTGCTTAATCTAAGTGAAAACTCATAGCTTTAGCTGCCATCTATGTATAGTGATGACCTCCAAATCCTTTGGTCTAAACCACTTTTCTTAGATGCCAAACTCATCTATAAAACTGACAAGTCCCAGTTAAAGGCAAAATATTCTCTGATTCGGGCTACTTGGGCTACTTACATATCAGCTCAACCAATTAATAATTGTGTGACCTTGCACAAGTTACTAAATTTAGCTGTTGCCTCATGTAAAATGAAATTAGTGTAAATACTTCATAGGGTAACTTGATGATCTGATGAATCAATACATGAAGAATTCTTTGACCAGTGCCTGGTATAAAACAAGCTCAGTATATGTGTTAGTTGTTTTTATGTTGTTGTCCCACAAGAATCTCAGACATGTCTAAAATGAAACTCTTAATACTGCCTCTCACGCTCCCTCTCAAAATCTATTTTCTGCCTTGGTTGCAGCTTTATTTAATTTCTTCATATCATTGATTTTCCTCATCAGGTCTTAAGTTTTATGAATTCAATATCCTAATTATCTCTAATTTCCTCCCTCATTTCTGTTTATTCCTACTCTATTATTTTGATTCAGGTTTTTATCATTTCTTATGGAGAGTTCTGGAATAGTCTACCTATACTTCTAGCTTCTGGTTGTTTTTCTCCATACTAATCTCACAGAAATCTTTTGTCAAGGTAGTGTAATTCTACACTCCTCTGCTGGTTGGCTCTTCTTGCCTCTAGGATAAAATCCAAACACTTGTGCCTGGCTTGCAAGCCTCCTTAGATCTGACTTCTGCCTTCTAACACTCAGAAACATTTCAGTCTTGCAGCTTTATGCATTGCTTGCAGTAGCTCACCCGAAATACCGGATCCTCTTCTTGCTTTCCTAACTTATCATAAACAAACATTATTGTTGTAATATTGTGTAATGATTGAAAGTATAAACTTTAGAGCTAGACTTCCTGACTACATCTTGACTTCACCACTTAACCAGGGTGTGATCTTGGACAAAGCATTTTTCTGTGCCACAGTTTCCTCATCTCTAAAATGGGTCATTGTGCCTCACAGTTAGTAGGTCTGTATAGTAAGTTAATTCACATATGTGTTCAGCAATTGTAAGTTACCATTATTTTTATATATTATGCCATGCAGTTTCTTTTGGCTTTACACTTGATCTCTTCTACCCATTCTCTCACTTTCTTTTATCTATCAACTCCTACTCATTCACCCATCATATCTTCATCTTTATATCTAGCTCCTCCAGAAAGCCATCATTGAAATCCCCCAGAGTGCCCTTTGCAGTGTATTTAAACCATGAATAACTCAAGAATTTCCAGGGACTGCGTTTTCATTTCTGAATGGTTAATGAATGAAACTTGATTGCTTTGTTTCTTATTTGCTGTAGATTGAGAAGCCAATTAGAAAGGGGACAAGTAAGTAGACATCTCATAAGAAGACTGAAAGGGAAAAGGAAAGGAACACAAGAGAGCAAAATAATCTATAATAGTTTTCAACTTTTCAGTGAAGGAGCAAACAATTTAACAAATAGCAGTGTAGCTCTGTAAGTATCATTGTGCATAATTAAAACGCTATGAGGATATCCTTTTAAGTCATCCCAAAGGTTAAGTTATGTTGAGTATCCTTTACTTAAAAGCAAGAAGAAAAAGATAAACACTTGAAAAATATTTCTTTTAAAATTAGTTGAAATAAACCTTGGCAATTAAATAGGTAAACTTTAGTTATTTACCATTGTTCAGCGGTTCATTCCTCCTTGGGCTACCTGACTGATCAGTACACTCGCATAATTAATTCTGACTATTGAATATACGTGATCTGTGGAGGAAAAAAAAAGTTAAGGCTAAGGAAGTGAATTTATAGCAGTTAATCAGAGTACTGTTAAAATGCACTGTTTACTCAGTTTCTAACGTCTACATTTAATATTTGCCATCAATCCTTCTAAAGGGAAATGATTAGAAACAGTTAAGTTCAACAGATAAGTAAACATTAGAAAAATGCTGAAACCCTTTCAAAATTATTTATTTAAAAGAGAACTTTCTGAAGAACTTCTGCCAGCAATATAAAATCCTAAGAATTATGATTTGCTTAAAGAGATATTAAATTAAAACACTATATGCAGAAGTCCATGCCAAGGCACAATATGTATTTTTAAAACTTAGGACAGTATTTGTAGAATTGTTGGGCTTAACCATTGCACACAGTAGCATAAAGAGGTAGGGGAAAGTTAAGTTGTTGACCTAACAAATTAGTTTCAGTGGATTCATCTTAGAACATTTTAAAAACTCAGGTACTAAGGATATGATATAGTGCCCCTTTGTAGAGCATAGTAGTTTGTACCGTAAAAACTTACAGAAGAAATAAACATAATTACCTTCTCTGAGTTTATATTCATATAGGAGGCAAAAGACCCTTAAAAATGGAAGTATTTAAGTGTCCCAACAGATAGTCATATAAACATTAGCATTTGTACTTTAAAAAAATGACCTAGAGTAATCATATTTCTGCTATTCAAACTCAAAATAATGAGTTTGAAGTATGCTCAGTGAAATTTTAATAATATGAAATTAACTGATTTTACTGGTTGTACTGCTGACTGACCCCACGTTCTTTTTTCCCTTCTCGTTTTAAGGGTAAAAGAACAAATGGTGTAATTGATTTATCTAAACGCCCAATAAACCTCAAGGGGTAATAGATGCGATGCTTTGCATGCGGAGGGTGTTAGAGGCTTTGTACTCGGGAGTATCTAGATTTTATTGGATGGGGAGGGCGGGGGCGGGGGAGAGGGGGCGGCGGGGGGAGGGGGGGGCGGGGGAGGAGGGGCGGGGCGGGGAGAGGGGGGGGCGGGGGAGAGGCGGGGCGGGGGAGAGGGGGGGGGCGGCATCTGAAGCACAGAGCATAGCGGAGCAGCAGGCACAGAGAGAAGTAGACCTTCTGCTGCACCACATGCGCTCTAGCTCCATGCCCCTTTATGGGGGCTAACTCCCACGCTTCTTGCGGGTAGCTCCCTGGCCGGGGCTTGAACTCAGGCCGCAGCGGTGAGAGCGCTGAGCCTAACCCCTAGGCCATCCTGGAGGCCCCGCCAAGGGCTTAGTTAAATGGAGCCTTTAACCTTTATTAGGAGGCTTCAGGAGAACTACTGACAGCTGCTTCTCCAGCAAGTCAGAAGAGACTACGGCTGCCCTTCCCTTCCCTCAGTGATCATCACTGTCTCCTCCTAGGGCCCGTGGACGCTGAGGGAAGATGGCTTTCAGCTGGCACCTCCATGTCTTCATCGGTGACAAGACAGGGGCAAAGTATGGGGATTTTTCAATTCTAAAACAAGTATTTTTCATTGATGAATCAGAAGAAAAACCTACACAGTTCAGAAAGTAATCAGGATTGTACTGATCCTGAAAGATTTCTTTGGTGATGATCATGTGTAAAATCAATATTTAGAAGTTTCTAGAGATTTAAGTATGCAGACTTCTGATGTCCTCATAGAATAATGAATGCTCTTAGCGAGCTGAAGAGACTCAAAAAAACAAAGTAAATAACCCGGTCACAAAATGGGCAGAAGAGCTAAAAAGAAACTTCTCTGAAGAGGAAATGCAAATGGCCAACGGGCATATGAAAAAATGTTCAACATCACTTGCAATCAGGGAAATGCAAATCAAAACTTCCATGAGATACTATCTCACACCAGTGAGAATGGCACATATTAAAAAACTAGCAACAACAAATGTTGGCGAGGTTGTGGAGAAAAAGGAACTCTCCTGCACTGCTGGTGGGAGTGCACACTGGTCCAACCACTATGGAGAGCTGTGTGGAGATTTCTGGACCTACTAAACATAGAGCTTCCATATGATCCAGCAATTCCACTCCTAGGTATTTACCCAAAGGACACAGAAACATCAATTCCAAAGAGCACCTGCACCCCTATGTTTATAGCAGCACTGTTTACAATAGCTAAGCTTTGGAAACAGCCCAAATGCCCAAAAATAGATGACTGGATCAAGAAGATGTGGTACATATACACCATGGAATATTACTCAGCATTCAAAAAAGATAAACACATGCAATTTGCAGCAACATGGATGGAGCTGGAAGGGATCATGCTCAGCGAAATAAGCCAGAAAGAAGACGAAAAATGCCAGATGGTCTCACTCATAGCAGGAATCTAGAAACCAGCAAAGCACCTGTAGTCCATGACCTTAGTCTGTCCTTTGCACTTGTTTTCTTCACGTTGTATAGAAGAAATGGATTAAGTAGAAGAAGCCATACATTTCTGGGCATTAAAGAATAGTTTGAGTGGTTGTTCAGAATCATCTTGGAAGGTGCAGTGATTTATCTCCCCATATCCTCCGATATTTCTTAGCTCGTAAGTGTCTTCTAGTACCACCGTCTCTTCTCCCATCAGAATATATTCTGTTTGCCTTCCTTGCTCCTAGAAGCTGCCCAAGGACATATGACAATATTCTAAGATCTTTCCAGGCCCTCCATGGATGGCAGTGGTTTCATTTCACACTTAAAAAAATCTCCTGAGGTTGTGACCTGAGAGGTCCCGGCTTGGGGGATCGTCCACAGACCACGGCTGCTGTAATGATGCTCTCTTCAGGATCGGTAACACAATGCCCTAGGGACACCAGGTGACTGCAGGTCTCCAGCATCACATCCTGGTACAGGGTGCGCTGAGGTTCACTGAGGCACTGCCACTCCTCCCAGGTGAAGTTCACAGCCACGTCTTAAATGACACCGTCCCTTCTGAGGGAACATTTCTCATCTCAGGGCCGGCAGCCTGAGCCCGGCCTCCCGGGACAAACCCCATGCTCACCTCGGGGCGCCCCGTGTTGATCTCTTTCAACAGTGAAATTTCAAAAGCTTGATAGCGGAAGCCATGCCCTGTATTAGCTTATAAATGTTAAGTAATCACTTGTTCTCATTTTCACTCCTTTGTAGCCCTTTCTCCCGCTTTTCCCCCCAAGATCTTCGATTACTCTCTTAACCTTATTTTGTGGATTTTCTTTTCTTTCTTTTCTTTTTTTTGGTAGCCTCATTTATACAGATTTCTAGAGTTTGCTATTAGTTTGACTTTATCTGACCTTTTGTTTTTTCTCTATGCTACATGTAAGTGACATCATCCAGGATTTGTCTTCCTCCTTCTGATTTATTTCATTTAGCATAAACCCTTCCAA
>NW_023602073.1:110486769-110725714 GCF_014898055.3 Talpa occidentalis | reverse complement strand
TTGTTTTAATTATTTTTTAAAACCCATTAAGTTGGTTTATTAATTAGATCCATCAGCCACATACCTGAAATACTAATAATGATTGACCTTTGACATTATTAATTCAGTAAAATATACTGATTTTAACTTTCAAAATTTCTTTGAGGAATGTGAAAATTAGATGTTATTAATTAGAATATAAACCTAAGATTAACTGATGAATTTATGAAATGGAATAAGTTTTAATGTTTTTCAGTTGCCCAAAAACTGGCAAGTCATTGTGGCTTAAAGCATTTGTCAGTAGGAGGCGCTTTGCGTTATATATTAAACAACCAACCAGATACAGAACTGGCAATTATGTTAAAGTGGCATCTTTATAAAGGAATGACAGTACCTGATGAACTAGCTATTCAAGCCCTAGAAATATCTCTGATGGAAAATATATGCAATACTGCAGGGTAAGTGCTCCGGGGTAGAGGAGGTAAATCTTTCAAGAAATTACTCACTGGCATTTAAATACTTTAAAGCTCGAAAGCTCTTGTAAAAGGGGTGACCTGCTTCTCAAACTAGAGCATCTATGTGACCACATATTTTAATTTTCTGTCAACTAAAACTTGACTTGAGCGCTCAACAAGCCAAAAGAGCCAGCAACCCTGAGTTGTCTAAAAATCACCAGGCTATGTACATAGCCCAAAAGGAAGCTGGTGTGACTTCTGCAGCCCAGAAGTGATAATTGGACCAAATGAACTGGCCCAATAGTTATGGCTGCTCACTGAGCCAGCTCTCTGCTGGCACTGTTCCCAGAGGCAGCAGTGCCTCTCCCTTAATGTCAAATTTGGACAGGAGCACTCATGTTTGAATTATTTCTTTAGTTTACACTCTACTCAAGCATTCCCCAACTCATCCCCACCCCAGTACAACCACTGGTCACACAAAGTCATAAAAATGAGTGAAACCTAATGTCCTGCTCTGGAGTCCAAGTCACTGACCTAGAATCCCCCTAATTTACTCATAGGTGTAATTTACCCTGCCCTTCCCTGCCACAGGTCCTTAATCAAATCTCTGGACAATTCTCCTAACTTCAGTTATAGGGGAGCAGATTCCAGAGTGTCTGGGATTTAAGCAAATTGAGTTACTTCCTTCCTGGTGTTCAGCTTTGCAGAAGAGCAATCTCAATTAAGGCAACCTTGACTGAGTCACAAAGGTTTTAGTTCCAGACTGGAACTCTCCACTCACCCTGAATTTCTCTAAGCTTGAGGGCCACTCAAGTGACCCTTACTTCACAAGATGGAGATGTTAAACTACTCTCCAATTAAAACAACAACAGTGGCACCCCATACATTCTCTGGCTGTCTTAATTTATAACCCTCTCAGCCATGGCACTTAAAGCTAGTACCTGGAGACTTGGCTGGAAAGCATTGAGGTAGGGTATCCTGTGACTTAGCCCAACCAGCAGCCAATGTGCCCACCTTGCTCCCATCGCAGAGTGAGCTTCCTGACTTTGGGGGCCACTCATCCCAGAATTTGTAGATGGCTTTTACTTCTCTCAGTTTGACAGTGACACCCTCACAATTCACCATCCTTTCTGCCCAGAGGCATGCTGGTCCTGATGAAATGATGAAGACTCTTGGGAGTCTTCTCATAACTCTATATCTCCCTTTTGAGACTCCCAGCCTCCTCATAGAACTTTACTGTGAAAGTTTAGAACAAGTTTAGAGCACGGTTTTTTCCATATTTGCTTAATCTCTTACTAAAATACTATTGATTGTGCCAGGTCCTACTATAGTTGCTTTACATACCTGATCTACAATCTTTAAGGCAACTCTAAATTAAACGTAATTTCCCCTGAAAACTGAAATTCAGAAAGACATCAAGTCAAACTGAGTTTCAAATATAAGTCTGTCTGCTTCTAAAGCCTAAACTCTCCACTGCTGTCATGCTTAGAATAACAGCACCAATTGAATACTAATATAGTGTTCAAGGTATGATGTGCGTTCTCTCTTGAATTCTGCCAAGACCTGCCTTGGGATGCTAAATGTACAAATTCAGAGCTGTGTTCATATATATGCTGCCCTTCTTCTCGCCCTTGGACTGACTGAGGTTTAAAATATCTCTAAGTAGAGGGTGAATCACAAAGAACAGAAATCAAGTTGCTGATTAGCTTGGGGCTACTGCTAAAAAAATTACTGATTCTGAAAGACAAGAGGGAAGCTTTGAGAGAAAAGAAATTTGGAGCTTTTATTTTCACTTTTCTCCTTGTTAGTGCTGTCATTGATGGATACCCTGTAACTTACTCTCAAGTGAGTATCTTGGAAGCCAGGTCCATCATCCCAATGATCATCTTTGAGTTGGATGTGCCTTCCAAAGAGATTTTCAAAAGACTGCTCCTGGAAAAAAACAAGGGACCAAGGTAATGTATGTGATGAAAACAGTAGTAAAAGAAGTGAATTTTAGTCATCTAGTGAAAACAGTATGTTCTAAGAGCTGTTTTCCATCCCTTCTCTTTTTCTCTCCAGTTTGCCTTACCCATTACACAACAGTGCACAGATTATAGCTGTCAGGAACTCAAGCTACAACAAAAATGTTGATGAAATTAAGCAATATTATGAAAAACAGCATCAGAACTGGTATGTGATTGATGGATTCCACAGCAAATGGTGGGTATGGAATGAAGTCATTAAGAAAATTCATATGGTGAATAGTTATATACAGAAATATCTGGAAAGAATAAAAGCAGGTAAGAAAACATTGAACTGTTGGGATGGAATAAAATATCAATTTAAAGTTTATTCATGCCTGATTCATGTTTTCATAAATCATTCAATTTAAACATTTGTTCCCACAATTTTAATCAGTATTTAAGTATATACTACTATCCAATTATAGTGGCATGTATATTTGTTCTAATAAATGACTGTTGCTCCTCAACCTATCATTTATTGAATGCCTGTGTGAGCTTAGTTTTTAGATTACACATGGTCTCCCACTAGGACAGTTTATAGTGTTTGGAATGCCAGGTAAGAAGCTTGTTTCAAAAATTGTAGATCTGAGGGCAGTGGCCTGTGGAGTGACACACTCATTATGCTTTATAAATATTGAATTTATTTAAAATTTTTTAACTTAAACATAAAGTGTCTCCATCTATATTTGGGATCCATGAAAGGAAATGTTGGATTATGTATTACATATTCTGATAATTTTTTTATTTTTCTCCAAAAATAAAATTTTTTTCTCCAAAAATATGTAAAATAGAAGGAAAGTTATCTTCATCTGTTTTCTCTAAAAAGAGTGAGAACTCCAAAGAATTTACCTGCGGGTGTCAGACAGTTTTCTATTTAATGACTTTATTTACCTTTGGAAACCATGAAGAAAATATATTAAGGCATGAGGAAGCAACATGTTGAAGAAAATCTTCAATTACATTATGTCTTTGTTTGTCTTTTTGTCTGTTAGACTCTATTTCCAACTAAGGTCATATCCTCATGTGCTGGGGGATTAGAACTTCAGCATATCCTTTGAGGAGACACAGCTCAACCCGTAACAGTAACCTAGTCTTGAAAGTGACATCCAATCACTTTTGCTATGTTCTGTCCCTTAGACGGAGGCTACTTGGCCAGCCCACACCTGGGGGGGAAGATTACTCAGGGAGTGACCACCGCCAGATGGGCATGTAAGAGACTGCTGGAGCCAGGCTAGATCCATTCACCTGGTGATCCCCAGTGATCTACATGCTACAGTAACAGAGGCATGATCTGCCTTATTCTCAGATTAGTAGGGTAATTGAAGATGTAAAGTGACAAGAATTTTGTGTGGCAACATTTGGTAAAGTTCCCAGACATTTTGTCTTAAATGCTACCTTAGGAAACCTGCTCTTGATTCTGGAAATAGAATGCAAAGATATTCAGGAGATCTTACCCAGGATCTGAACTTTTCAGAGAAGACTGGAACTTAATGATGTAGTCTGTATTCAAGGATAGAGGCCTTCCTTGGGGGACCCTGAAGTAACAATGGGATTTGTAGTCCTGGGTTGATTCTCTCGAGTCTTTGATTTTACCATTTGGAAAACCCTGTGCTCTACCAAATTAAATCCTAAAGACCCTTTAGAAATGGTGCTAATTCCACACTGATGATTCTTTATTTCAAGAGGTGAATGGAGGGCAACAGCCAAGAAACCAGTGCTTTTTAAATGTCTGACTTATTACTATTGCTTGAAGGAATGCCAGTTAATAAAGATGGCTTTATTTTGTGTGTGCTCCTTCTTCCTCCCCACTCCCTATTTAAAAACATAACTGTGGTGGGATTGCATGGTGGAACCTTCTTCAAGTTTGGCTTTAGCCATCCTCTTTTCAGGTCTAGACCCAGCCTTTTTGGGAGATGGGTATGGTATTTAGTATCAGAGGAATGTACCACCTTGATGCCCAGTCATTGAGGAAGGTTCATCTTCTTTTTTTAAAAAAGATTTATTTATTTATACATACAAGACCTGGGGTACAGGCCAGAGATGCAGGGGGTGAGAGGATTCACCAGAGACAGAGTGGGGAGCAGAACAGGCAGACTGACTGAATACACTGCTGAGGGGAGCAGTGGGCGAGTCAGGAGAAGTCTGCTGAGCCATGTGGGTTGCTCCTTGGCCTGCCTGGGATTGAACTCATGCTGCAGAGGCTGTGGATTGCTTCATAGTGAGATGCTTAACACCTTGCACCACCAGGGAGGCCCAGGTCCATCTTCTGACTTGTGTTACTGAAAACCTCTAAAAGTTTATTCTTAAGTCATTTGGGGGAGGGCAAAATTTGTAATGAGCAGACACTAGACTATTTATCATCTTTACACACCTTGGTGAATAAGGAAGAATCATCCTCTTTCATTAGATAAATTTATGTCATAGATGACAAATTTAATGCCATAGATGCCATAAACTCTATGAGAGTGTGATATAATTCTAAAATCTAAAATATTTTGAATTAGCCAAAAAATCTAGTCCCTAGAGTCTCAGGTAAGGGATTATAGATCTGTAACAATACACCTCACATGAGATCATTTCTATCCTCAGGAGAAATTTAGTAAATTTACATTGTCCCAAAACAAACCAAACAATAACTTTCTGCTTCATAATTTCATAATTAATCTAAGACCTTGTTAGACATAATAATAAGAACAACAAAAAGGCAAAACTTGTCACTGGTGAAAGGGACCATTAGTAAAACATATTGATTAGTGTCAAAATTTACTTCTTATAGCTAAATGTATTTAAAAAGTAACTTTATTCCCTATACCATATTACTTTGGAATATTGGGAGAAAATCCTTGAACCAGTCCATTGAAAAAATTATGTTACTCTCTTGTTTAAATCTCTAGGGCACACCTAGGGGGGAAATGTTTCTTCCCTTCTCTTGGGTGGCTGTAAGTATCATTATACACTAGAATACTACATGTCAATTAGAAATAATTAGGTAAGTCATACAAATTAGTATGGAAAGATGTCAGAGAAACTCTTTACTCCATTGTTTGGAACCTACAATATGTATGCATTTGTGTAATTTCAGTTATTTTAATTTTTAACATCCTTGTTAAAAAGAATGAAGACATATAATAGCTAATATGTTGATTACAGGAAAAGCTGCCCACATTGACAAGTTATGTATCACACCTGAAGAGCTTGCTTCTCGCCTGGGCGAATTTGGACAGTTCTGCCCTGTCAGCCTGGCAGAATCATATGAATTAATTGATTGCTCGGAAACTGAGTCCTTGGAATTTGCAGCTGAGTTCAGAGGGCACTATTATAAAATGAGTTCTCAAGAAAAACTGAACGTAAGTTGTTCCTAAGTCAAAATGGTTAGCTAGAAGAAGAAAATGCCTGTCTCTTGATTCATTAAAGAAGGGGTGGACACAGATAGGAATACCCAGGAACTTTGGGTCAGCAGCCCCATTATTGGAGCATGTGACTCTGGAACCAATGAAGCAATTCAGAAGTCAGTCCTGATGCTGCCTCCCAGGACATATTTTGTTTTGTTTTGTTTTTAAAGATTTATTTATGTATACAAGAACTGAGGTACAGGCCAGAGGTGTAGGGGGTGAGAGGATTCATCAGAGACAGAGTGGGGAACAGAACAGGTGGATTGACTGAAACACACTGCTGAGGGGAGGTCTGATGCACCATGTGGTTTAGCTCCATGGCTGGGGATTGAACTCATGCTGCAATGGCTGCCAATAGCTTCATAGTGCTGACATTTAACCCCTTGCACAATCAGGGAGGCCCCCCAGGACATATTTTGGCACAAAAGAGAAATTCAGGGTCAGTGATAGGTCCTTGACTTGGGCTAGTTCAACAGATAGGAAGACCCAACAATGAGCTCCACCAGTAGAGGGGATGATGAGCATTGGGGCTCAGCCCACAGATGGGTGTCCAAAGGTGCTGAAAAAGGAAGTTGAAGTCAAAATTAGTAGAAATGAAGCAAAAAATTACTTGTGTCTCCCTGTGATTTTAAAAATGTTCTATCTACAATCCCTGTAAACCTTATACAGTCCTGTTAAATGGAACAGAATACAGATTTATTCTGATATTATAATGTCCATAATTTGATAATATAAAGAGGTTGTTGAAACTAATCAGATGCCTCTGAACATTTTATTTTCCTCTGAATAAACAGAAGTTTTTGATGACATTATTAAGGAGACTTTTATTTCTTCCTGCTAATTTAAATGGTAATCACAGAATTTTAAAACTGGAAGTGACAGAAATCATCTGTCCTTTCCATTTTACAGAGTGATAACTGAAGCTGGAGATGTTAACTCATCTGCAAAGGGCACCCAACTAGTTAATGACCCTATTGGACAGGAAAACAGGCAGGCAGGTGATGGTACACTCTCCAGCGCCTGGCATGTAGTAGGAGCTCAACAAATATTTTTGTATGAATGGATGAGTGACTGAGATTAGGAGAGAGACCTTAGATGTGATCACTTTTGAATAAATGAACTGCCAACCAGGGGAGCAGTTACTGTAGTGAGAATTGCAGCTCTCAGATGCATCAAAAGGCCAACCTTGATACTGGAAATGGGGAGTGTAGCAGGAGAGCCTCAGTAGATTTTTGATTGACATAGTCTTCCTTTTTTTAAATGATTTTGCTGCTGTAATCCTTATATGATCCTTTTTTTAAATCCTTTTTTTAGAAATTTTTGGAGAACCCAGAATTATATGTGCCTCCATTAGCTCCTCATCCACTCCCATCTGCCAACATGATGCCCAAAAAGCTGACACTGTCAGAGTTGAAGAGTCGATTCCCTAAGTGTGCTGAGCTCCAGGGCTACTGTCCTGTGACCTACCAGGATGGAAAACAAAGGCAAGTCCTTGCCCTGGGGAAGTACAAGGTGGAATCCCTACTCAGAATAAGTGGTTCATAGAAGATCTCTAACCTTTTAGTTAAAAGGTCACTAATATTTAATTGGAAAATGTTCTATTTATTCCTTAATTTGCATAGGTAGAAAAATAGAACATTGTTGGCATTTTATTTAATAGTCCTACATATGAATTATACAATAGAATTTTTTTTTTGTATTTCAGATATGAAGCCCTAGTACCTGGTAACATTAACTATGCTTTAGAATATCGTGATCATATATATATTTGTGAAAGTAGAGAAAAACTCGAGAAATTTTTGAGGTGAGACCTTTCACTGTCATAAATATTTTTTTAAAGATTTTTTTATTTATATATACAAGAACTGGGGTACAGGCCAGATGTGAAGGAGGGTGAGAGGATTCACCAGAGACAGAGCGGGGAACAGAACAGGCAGACTGACGAAATACACCGCTGAGGGGAGCAGCGGGCGAGACAGGAGAGGTCTGCTGCGCCCTGTGGGATTCTCTCTGGCCAGCAGGAATTGAACCCGCGCTGCAGAGGCTGTGGACAGCTTCACTGCGCGGCGATCAACTGCCTGCACCAACAGGGAAACCCCACTGTCATAAATATTTACTGAATTTTTTTTGTTCAATCTGCCACACTGGGAAATAGATATGTGTATACACACATACACACACACACACAAATATGCATACATACACATATATACATACATACTCATCTGATGATGAGTCTATAACTTCAGGTTAAGACAGACCTTTGGAACCTAATAACAACAGGATGTGAGGGCTTTAGGGTGGGAAAATGCCCAGAGTTCTGAGAGAGGGGTCAACAGTCTGAATTTCCTGTTAGAGAAGATCTAAAGGAGAATTAGGAATTAACTACATGAAGGGAAAGAGGGCCTTAAAAGGGAACCCAGACCAAGGTATCACAGGACTGTAAGAAATTCCACTGGCTCTAATATGCTGTGGAGATAGAAAGGGCCAAAAGAAGTAGATATGGTGAGCATATGGATCGTCAGTTACAGTCACCATAACATTTCAACTTGATCCGAAAAGCAGTATGAAGACACTGACTGCTTTTGGATGTTATAATCAAATTTTCTTCAGAGAGAGACCATTGCTAGAGTGTTGATGATGGGCTGGAGGCAGGAACACCAGCTACAAGAATCCTGTTCAAATGAGATAGCATGTTTGAGATCACACATGAAGAGCGGTGTGGGTAAAGCTACAGGCTGAGGACCAGTCCTGGGAAAGACCAACACAAAAATGACAGGAGAGCTTACACAGGAGAGTGAAAAAGAAGAATTCCACTTAAGTGAAAAAAGAGTAAAGAGGGGAGAAGGAGAGAGTCTAGGAGGGCCTGACCAACAGGCTTACATGCTGCTTAGAGGTCAAGCAAGACAAGATTTGAAAAGAATGTCAGATTTAGCTCAGCTCATTGGTGATTGTGGCAAGAATGGTTTGTTTCAGTAGAGTGAGGTGATGGAAGCAATTACAGAGTGCAGAGGTGTAGATATGAGGTGAATGTAAGACCTTGCCATAATTAGCCCAGAGGTTGCACAGGTCCTTTGTGACAAAGGGAATGAAATGCTTGAGGGAAACTACTGGATATGAAACAAAGGTAAACTACTGTAAACTGGATCACCCTTGCCCCAGATGAAGGAGCAGCAGTGAGGCAGTCACAACCAGACAATCCTGTTGTTCACAAGAAGTTATCCTGGCTTTTTTTTTTTAAGATTTATTTATTTATGTGTTCAAGAATTGGGGTACAGGCCAGAGGTGCAGGGTTGAGAGGATTCACCAGAGACAGAGTGGGGAACAGAACAGGCAGACTGACTGAAATACACTGCTGAGGGGAGCAGCAGGTTAGACAGGAGAGGTCTGCTGTGCCATGTGGGTAGCTCCCTCGCCGGGGATTGAACTTGTGCTGCAGGGGCTGGTGATAGCTTGATAGCACTGTCCTTAATTTTCCCTGTGCCACCAGGGAGGGCCCTATCCTGACTTTTAAGCCACTTTTGACTGATACAAAAAAATTTTAAATATGTGGATCAAATCATCTCTGTAGTAGTTTGTGTAGTAGTTTGTCATCACTAGAGACACGCACTGTTTAAGGAAGTTTAACTGTAAAAATAGAAGAGACGTTAGTTGCTGGAAGTGATATAGGATTGAAGGAATGAAGTGGTCTTTCATTTTTTTTTCCAGTGGGGGAGGTATGAGCATATTTAAATGCCTGGGAAAGATTCAGTTAAAAAACATGATGCCAGAGAGACAGAAAAGAGAGAAATTGGGGAGTAAGGGTCTCTCTCTGGGCCTCCCTGGTGGTACAAAGGGTTACGTCACAGCACTATGAAGCTACTGCAGCACGTTTCCAGGCCAGGGAGCTAACTCACATGATGCAGCAGACCTCTCCTGTCTTGCCTGCTGCTCCCCTCAGCAGTGTATTTCAGTAGATCCGCCTGTTCTGCTCCTCACTCTGTCTCTGGTGAATCCTCTCGTGCCTACCCCTGCACCTCTGGCCTACACCCCAGTTTTTGTATGCACAAATAAAAATAAATCTTTTAAAAGAAGATGCCCTCTCTGGAAAGAGGGGGTAGCAGGGGTCTAAGTATGGGTAGGGACTGATCGTGGGTGGGAAGTAAGGTCAGCCATGGAAAGAGAAGCATGTGTGTGCCTCTGCTTGTGATGAGCAGTGAGGACATTCCATTGTGATGGCTTCTTTTTGTGTATCATAGCATCTGTGTAAGGGGTGACTTGGGAGAATTAGCAATTTGAGAAGAATAGTGAAGTTTTATATAATCGATGTGAAAAAAATTGAACTGAGAATAGCTAAGCCTGGCTAGAGAGCCAGGTGAAATCGATGGCTATGAATTTTTAGGAGCCCCAGTCTTTCCACTTATATCACCTTCTCTGGTAGGAAAAATTGTAATAGGGTGGTCCCCAGGAAAGGGGGAGGTTCCAGGTTCCCTGCCCCACCCTAATGGAGGGTGGAGCTGAGCAGGGAGAGAAGAAGCTGCAGAGGAGACTGAGGAAGGAAGGAAGCAGGATGCAGAGCCAGAAGGAGACCTGGAGGAGGCACATGGAGCCTAGAGACACCTGAAGAAACTGCGCTTGTCTTTTGGTCGTGGACTGGGTGACACAGATGTGGGTGAGACCCGTGGGGAGGTGACAATGGCAGCATTTATCTTGATTTTGATTTTGCTCTTTTCCTTCTGGGCTTGTCTGGTTGTTTCTGACCCTTTTCTGTGGGTCCCCACTGGAAGGGGCTTTAGACTTGTGGCAGGCTTTGGGGCCTTGCTCTGGGCCAATCCTGTTTGGATGGAGTTTTACCCACGAGGGGATGGGTAACTTTGGGTGCTTGATTTAGAAACTAGATTCTTTGCCTTTCCTGTATTGTTTCCTAGTTGTATTAAAGTTCCTTCCCATTAAAATCTCATATGTTTTGTGTTGATGAGGCAGATGGCAGAACCCATTTAAAATAGGCAGGTTTGTGGGGTTTGGGCTGCCCCTCTCCCTGCCCTGTAACACTAGCATTGGTTTATAACATTATGTATGTTCCAGATATACAGCATTATATCAGTAGTTCACATCTGCACATACTATGTTATGATCTCAACCAAAAGTTTAGTTTTCCATCTACCGCCACACTATTGACCCTCTTACTCTATTTGTCTACCTCCCCACCCCTTTTTTTTTTTAATATTCATTTTATTTTTTTTTTAATTTAAATTTTATTTTTATATTCCCCATACAATTGCAATCCCCCATTCTGACCCCAATCCCTCCCCTCCCGCCCCCACCCCCCAAAAAGTGTCTCTGGTTCATAGTTTTTGTTGATTTTGATTTTCACTTTCTTATAGTTATTCATTTTCCTGGTCCCTTATTTAAGTTTTCTAGATCCCTGCTATGAGTGAGACCATCCGGTATTTTTCTTTTTCTTTTTGGCTTATTTCACTGAGCATGATCCCTTCCAGCGTCATCCATGTTGCTGCAAATTGCATGTGTTTATCTTTTTGGAATGCTGAGTAATATTCCATGGTATATATGTACCACATCTTCTTGATCCAGTCATCTATTTTTGGGCATTTGGGCTGTTTCCAAAGCTTAGCTATTGTAAACAGTGCTGCTATAAACATGGGGTGCAGGTGTTCTTTGGAATTGATGTTTCTGTGTTCTTTGGGTAAATACCTAGGAGTGGAATTGCTGGATCCTGTGGAAGCTCTATGTTTAGTAGGTCCAGAAATCTCCACACAGCTCTCCATAGTGGTTGGACCAGTTTGCACTCCCACCAACAGTGCAGAAGAGTTCCTTTTTCTCCACAACCTCGCCAACATTTGTTGTTGCTAGTTTTTTTAATATGTGCCATTCTCACTGGTGTAAGATGGTATCTCATGGTAGTTTTGATTTGCATTTCCCTGATTGCAAGTGATGTTGAACATTTTTTCATATGCCTGTTGGCCATTCGCATTTCCTCTTCAGAGATGTTTCTTTTTAGTTCCTCTGTCCATTTTTGACTGGATTATTTTCTTTGTTGTTGTTGAGTCTCATCAGTTCTTTGCAGATTTTTGTGATCAGTCCTTTATCATTAGTGTTAGGTGCAAAAATGTTCTCCCAGTTGGTGGGGTTTCTCTTTGTTTTGTTATTGTCTCTTTTGCTGTGCAGAAGCTCTTTAATTTGATGTAGTCCCAGCTGTTTATCTTTGCCTTCACTATCACTGCTTTGGGTGATGCGTCTGCAAAGATGTCTTTGATATGCAAATCACGTAGTGTTTCGCCTATATTTCCTTCTATGTATTTTATGGTTTCAGGTCTTATGTCTAGTTCTTTAATCCATTTTGAGTTGATTTTTGTATATGGTGTGAGGTAGTGGTCAAGCTTCATTCTTTTGCATGTAGCGACCCAGTTTTCCCAGCACCATTTATTGAACAAACTTTCTTTGCTCCAATGCATAGTCTTTGCTCCTTTGTCAAAGATTAGTTGACCATAAATCTGTGGGTTTATTTCTGGATTTTCTATTCGATTCCATTGGTCTGTATGTCTGTTCTTGCTCCAATACCATGCAGTTTTGATGATTATGGCTTTGTAGTAGAGTTTGAAGTCTGGGAGTGTGATGCCTCCATTCCCTTCTTTTTTTTTCAGGAGAGCTTTGGCTATTCGGGGTTTTTTGTGATTCCATATGAATTTCATCAATAATTGTTCTATTTCTTTGAAGAATGACATTGAAATTTTGATTGGAATAGCATTGAATCTGTATATTGCTTTTGGTAGGATGGCCATTTTAATAATGTTTATTCTCCCAATCCATGAGCAGGGGATGTCTTTCCATTTCTTTGTGTCTTCTTCTATTTCTTTTAACAGTGTTTTATAGTTTTCTTTGTATAGGTCCTTTACCTCTTTTGTTAGATTTATTCCCAAATATTTGATTTTTTTGTTTCGATAATAAAAGGGATGGTTTTTTTGATTTCTTCTTCTTCAGATTTATTGTTTGTGTATAGGAAGGCTACTGACTTTTGCGTGTTGATTTTGTATCCTGCCACTTTACTGAACTGATTGATGAGTTGAATTAGTTTTTCTGTGGAGTTTTTGGGGTTCTCTATGTATATTATCATATCATCTGCAAAGAGTGATAGTTTGACTTCTTCTTTTCCTATTTGGATTCCTTGGATGTCTTTCTCTTGTCTTATTGCTCTGGCTAGGACTTCCAGTATTATATTGAAAAGCAGTGGTGAAAGTGGACATCCTTGTCTTGTTCCAGATCTTAATGGAATTGCTTTCAGCTTTTCACCATTGAGAATGATACTGGCTGTTGGCTTGTCATATACGGCCTTTATGATGTTGAGGTACGTTCCTTGTATCCCAAGAATTTCAAGGGCTTTTATCATGAATGGGTGTTGCACTTTGTCGAAAGCTTTCTCAGCATCTATTGATATTATCATATGGTTTTTATATTTCTTTTTGTTGATGTGTTGGATAACGTTGATTGATTTTCGGATGTTAAACCATCCTTGTGTCCCTGGAATGAATCCTACTTGGTCGTGGTGAATTACCTTATGGATACACTGTTGGATTCTGATAGCTAAAATTTTATTGAGGATTTTTGCATCAGTGTTCATTAGGGAGATTGGCCTATAGTTTTCTTTTTTTGTATTGTCCTTGTTCGGTTTTGGTATTAGTGTAATGTTGGCTTCATAGAACGTGTTAGGTATTATACCTTCCTTCTCAATTTTTTGGAAGAGTTTGTGAAGGATAGGTACCAATTCGTCTCTGAATGTTTGGTAGAATTCATTTGTAAATCCATCAGGTCCTGGGCTTTTGTTTTTGGGGAGGTTTTTGATTACCATTTCAATTTCACTAATTGTAATTGGTCTGTTTAGGTGTTCTATTTCTTCTTTATCTAGCTTTGGTGATTGTAGAGTTGTAGGAATTTGTCCATCTCTTCTAGATTGTTAAACTTGTTTCCATATAACTGTTCATAGTAGTTATTAATAATTCTTTTGATTTCTGCTGTGTCTGTTGTGATTTCTCCTCTTTCATTTATTATCCTATTTATTTGTGCTTTCTCCCTTTTTGCCCTTGTGAGCCTGGCAAGGGGTTTATCTATTTTATTTATTTTTTCGAAGAACCAGCTCTTGGTTTCATTGATCTTTTGGATTGTTTTTTTAGTTTCGATTTCATTTATTTCTGCTTTGGTTTTTATTATTTCTTTTCTTCTACTGGTTTTGGGGCTTTTTTGTTGTTCTTTTTCTAGATCTTTGAGTTTCGAGATTAGGTTGTTTCTTTGAGTTCTTTCTTGTTTCTTGATGTGAGCATCTATTGCTATATATTTTCCTCTTATTACTGCTTTTGCTGCATCCCATACATTTAGGAAATTGGTGTCCTCCTTGTCATTCAATTCAAAGAATTTTTTAATTTCTTCTTTGATCTCATTAGTCCAGTGGACTTCCAGTAGTGTGGGTTTCAATCTCCACGAGGTAGGAGAATACCTTGCCTTCTCTTTATGGTTTATTTCTAGTTTGATGCCTTCTTGGTCAGAAAAGATGGTTGGTATGATTTCAATCTTGGTGTATCTGTTGATGTTTGTCTTGTGCCCCAGTATATGATCGATCCTAGAGAATGATCCGTGTGCGCTTGAGAAAAATGTATACTCAGATTTTTTTGGGTTTAGTGTTCTATATATGTCTGTTAAGCCTAAGCACTCTAGATCCTTATTTAGAGCTTTAGTGTCTTTACTTATTTTTTGTCTTGTTGATCTATCCATTGTTGATAGTGGTGTGTTGAAGTCTCCCACTACGTATGTGTTTTCTCTGATGTCTGTTTTCAGAGATGCCAATAGTTGTCTGATATATTTTGGTGCTCCTTCGTTTGGTGAATATATGTTAATGAGTGTTATTTCTTCTTGAAGTATTATCCCCTTGATCATAATGTAATGACCACTGGGGTCTCTTTTTATCTTTTTAAGTTTGAAATCTGTTTTATCTGATATGAGTATAGCTGTTCCTGCCTTCTTTTTTGGTCCATTTGCTTGTAGAATTGTTTTCCATCCTTTAACTTTGAGTCTATTTTTATCTTTTGCAGCTAAATGTGTTTCCTGGAGACAGCAAAAGGTTGGGTTTTGTTTCTTAATCCAGCCTGCAACTCTGTGTCTTTTTATTGGAGAGTTTAGTCCATTTACATTTAGAGTTAGTATTGATATGTTAGCATCTGTATTTGCCATTGTGTTTGTCTTTCCTTTGATTTTATTTATTTATTCTTTTAATAACTTTCTTTGGCCTTCTTTTGTTGTTATTCGTCCCTCTGAGGTTCTGGCTTTAGGACTCCTTGTAGTATTTTTTGGAGTGGGGTTTAGTCGCAATGAAATTCCGGAGTTTCTGTTTGTCTGGGAAGGTCCATATTCTTTCTTCAAAGAGGAAGGAGAGCTTTGCGGGATAGAGTATTCTTGGTTGGCATCTGTTTTCTTGGAGTCTGTTGACTATGTCCCTCCACTCTCTCCTTGCCCGTAGTGTTTCTTCAGAGAAGTCTGATGTCAGTCTGATTGGTTTCCCTTTGAATGTTATCTGTTTCTTCCCTCTTGTTAGTTTCATTATTTTTTCTTTGTCTTGGATTCTTGGGAGCTTTACTATTATGTGTCTTGCTGTATTTTTCCTTTCGTCATGGAAGTTTGGTGTTCTTCTTGCTTCTTGTATATCAATTTTCAGATCCTTCTTAGCGTTTGGGAAGTTCTCTTCAATTATATCCATGAATATTTTCTCTGTTCCTACATCTCTCTCCTCTCCTTCTGGGATTCCTATAACTCTTATATTTCCTTTCCTCATGGAGTCAGATAGTTCCCGAAGTCTTTCTTCGGTCTTTTTCCTTCGTACTTCTCCTTCCTTTTCTGTTTTAGTTCTTTTTATTTCTGTGTCTTCAAGAGTACTTATTCGTTCTTCCATTTCATCTATTCTGCTTTCACTGCTTTTCCCAGAGTTCTTTAGCGTCTCCATTAATTCTTTGATCTCCTGCATTTCTTTTACTTCCCTCTTTAGGGACTCAATTTCATTCTTCTGGTCATTAATTATTTTCCCCTTATCATTGTTTTCCTTTATGACTTCTGTCAGTTTTTTAATCACAGCAATTTTAAATTCTCTATCTGGAAGGCTCAGAAGTTCTTCCAAGTTACTGTCGTTGCAATCTGGTAGATGGTTTTCTTTTTGTGGTGTGCTATTTTGCTGAGGAGTTGCTGGGTTGCATGTTGTTTTTCTACTCCCTACTGCCTGTTTTCTAATTTGCCGTATTCCTTGTGACACTGTGTTGCTGGTACTGGCCGGCATCTTGGGCGACCTTCCCAGCTCACCACTGGCTCCTCTGGGGAACTTCTGCTGGGTTCACAAGTCTCCAGCAAAGACAGGTCCCTGCTCTGTCTCCTCGGTGAGCCTTCTGCTGGGTTCACACAGTCTCCAGCAAGAAGGGTCCCTGCTGCAAAATGCCGGTGCGCGCTCCCCTGCACGCCCGGTCTGCCCCAGCGGTGGGTGCTGCTCCCTCTGGGCTGAACTGCAGGCTAGAAGGCGCCCAGCATGGGCAAGCCTCCCAGCTTACCTCTGTCTCCTTGGTGAGCCTTCTGCTGGTGCACACAGTCTCCAGCAAGAAAGGTCCCTGCTGCAAAATGGTGATGCGGGAACGAGCTCCCCTGCACGCCCGGTCTGCCCCAGCGGTGGGTGCTGCTCCCCTCTGGGCTGGAACTGCAGGCTAGAAGGTGCCCGGTGTGGGCAAGCCTCCCAGCTTAACCTCTGTCTCCTCGGTGAGCCTTCTGCTGGGTTCACACAGTCTCCAGCAAGAAGGGTCCCTGCTGCAAAATGCCGGTGCCGGTGACGCGCTCCCCTGCACGCCTGGTCTGCCCCCCCACCCCCTTTTCATTCTGGCAACCACCATTTGGTTCTCATAATCCAAGAGTTTATTTTCATCTTGTTTTATTTGATTGATTTATTTTTTTAATTTTGTTCTTTTTTTAAGAGTCCCAGGTGAACAGCTTAGATCAATATTCCTATAAGTTACCTTATGATCACCACCTTTTAATTACCGCTTTATATCTACATTCCCATAGATATACAGTGAGTATTTTTTGAGAACATCTATCAAACGAACTTTGTGTTCTTAGATTTCCGCTGAAATACTGGGACCAGAAGCTTCCACATAAACTTCCTCCATTAAAGGAACCAGTACCTCTTACTAGTCTTCCTTTGCCTGGGTATCTGGAGCAGGTTAGTGATTCATGAACATGAGACACTTTACAATTTTCCCCAAAAAATAAACAGATTCTGGGATACATGATATTGTATGTATTTGTGTGTGTGAGAGAGAGAGTGTGTGTGTGTGTGTATAAGAACAGTACAATTCTTCCTTAACAATAATTTTTTTTTCTTATTTTGGTACCAATAAAATTCAAGGCAGAGATTTTTTTTTCTTAATTTGAAGCTGTAAATTCAATCATAACCTATTTTTTGTGTGTCTGAAATAAAATGTGAGAAAAAAGTCCATGCTTCCATTGCTAATCCCCAAATATCTACACTAAAGTGAAGAGAAAATAGATTGTCATACAATCATTTATATCGGATATGTAGTTTGGCCCTAATTTTGAATTTCAGTGTCTGTAACACTTTTTTGAGTTTGAATTGTGCAGTTTCTACCTCTGAGATATTTATTCATCGCTCGGATTGCTAAATTACAGTTCCTTTAAACTGACCCACCAAACCCAGATTTTTCTCAAAATCCAGATGAAGCCATCTACTCAAGTCTTTTTATTTATCTAAATATAGTACTTTTACAAAATAATAAAACTCACACCAGTCACTTATTTGCATGAACTTTGGGACCTTAAGTTTTGGGGGAGTCAAACACTGTATGAAGAATTTCCACTGGGGATGGGGTGGGGATTGGTACCCCTAATCTCTACATTGTTCAAAGGTCAACTTATTGTTAGCTGTTGGCTAAGTGGTCACCTAACCACCTTTATAAACACAACCACTGGAGGCTATTTGAGGTGAAGAATAGCCACTTTATCTATTTGCTAAGAAGAAAAGAGACCAAACTCAAACTGAAGTTGTTTCCTACCTGCAGGGTATGGCAACTTCTCTGATTAAAGCAATGAATGCAGCAGGAAGCATAAAGCCCAAATTCCCTTTCTTAAGTGTAAGAAGATCTGTGCTACTATTTATAGCATTTCATCTAAAAGGTACGTCCTTTTTAATGATATGCTGGTGGGGGGGGTAGGGGGAGAGAGAGAGTGAGAGAAAGAGAGAGAGAGATTTTAATGAAAATCCAAAACTGGTTTTCTATTTTTTTAAAGATTTATTTATTCATTCATTTATTTATACAAGCACGGGGTACAGTCAGAAGCGCGGGAGGGTGAGAGAATTCACCAGAGCCAGAGTGGGGAGCAGAGCAGGCAGAAGGACCGAAGTACGCTGCTGAGGGGAGAGGTCTGCGCGCTATGCGGGACACTCCTCTGGAGGCCGGGTAGCAGCCCGGGATCAAACCGGCGCCGCAGAGCCTGCGGCCAGATTCACAGCCCAGCGTTCAACCGCTGCGCCACCAGGGAGGCCCTGGTTTTCTAATTCTTAAAGCAGGAACTATGAGTAATACCGTCAGCTCTCAATAATTCATGCCACAGAGGAAGGTACAGAAGTGATTATGATATAAAATAGAATAATCCCCAAAGCTTATTTGGGGTTTGGATGTCTTCTCAGCTATAGCCTTACAACTCACACATTGTCTTTAATTTATCATTCACTAACCGAACGGAAAATATTCACAGTTCTGTGAAATTTTCTACAGCCTTTAATCCCAAAGGTTCTGAATATTCAAGAAAAAAGTACAAGAGGAAGATGGAGCTGTTTTTAGAGAGATGTGAACTCATCACTTACCTGAGTGCCAAGATGACTAAAAAATACAAGGAACCTCAGTTTAGAGCCATTGACTTTGATCATAAATTACAGACCTTTGTCTCTCTCAGAAATATAGACCCAGCTAATGAATAGCTTGCTTGGTAACTGCAACCAGAATCTCAAGTTATCTGAAAGAGATAAAAGGAAGTAGATTGAAGATCTGATCCCCTCTGATGTGTTTTTCCCTCCTGAATGAAGTAGCACTTCATTTTGAGTCTGCCAGCCTTCAAACAGACTCAAAGCCCTGCCAGGCAGGAAGGCGTGCTCTTTCATAAGCACACATTTAACATCATTTTAAAGTTTGTTCCTCATAGCCTGATCTTTCATACTTTAACAAAATAGTTATTCCATTTAGAACTCCATTTAGAATATATAACTTAATGTATGTAATAAAGCTATTGTTCCTTTTCCTCTTTAACATTTTCAGTAGAAAAGTCAGTTTCTGCTCAAGAAAGCTACCAATTTATTGTTAGAAAGCTTCAAGAAAGAAAGTTAATGGTGATGTAAATAAACAGAAATATTGATTATACTTTTCATATAGGAGTTGTTAGCAAACTTTTAAATGTAAGACACTTCATTATTTTCCCCACAAAATAAATGAATTTTGAGATAACTTAAATGGTTGCCTGTTTTTCCTGAGTATTAAAGTAAGCCAGACAATTATAAATCAGAGACATCCTGCAGGGGAGGAGGCGGGAGAGGGATCAGAGGGAGGGAGGGAGGAGCACAGGGGACTGAGGTGATGGTGCACAGGTGCATTGGTGAAGGGAACTCTGTGGGGACTACACCTGAGTGGGTGGGGGGAAGCAAATATTGTTTAAAGATGGACAATGATGTAAAAAATAAAAAAAACAATATTTTAAAAAATAAAAGTGTACACACACACAATAAATGTATAAGACAAAAAAGAAGTACACGCTAGATGAAAACTTATGAAATTAAATTTTAATGAGATTTAAAAAATAAGAGTAGCCATTTTTCAGCAGCAACATAAAAACTAAAATGTGAAATAGTAAGAGTGACTCTTCAAAAATCAAAAATGAGTGTAACTAGGCAAATCTCAGTTTCTCTGAGAATGTTTCTTAATCTCTGAAAATGAGTCAATTAGCTCCTTTTTCCCAGCTTTATTAAGACATAAATGACAAAATTATGTATTTTAAACATATACAATGTGATTTGACATAGTATATTTTATGAAATATTCACCTTTTTATCAAGTCAATCAATACAACCGTCACACAGTTACTTTGTGTGTGTGTGTGTATGTGCATGCGCATGTGTGTATGCTTTAGAGTACAAAAATTGTTTCTCAAGAAAATCTCTTTGGAGCCAGTGACCATCCCTCTCATATGCACTTACCCCTCACCATTAATGTTACCAAGTTGTTTTTTCCCAGCAAATTAGGTCAAGCAATCTGTCACTGACAGAATTAGCATTTCAGCAATGGGAAAGAAAAATATATATAATTCTAAAATTTCTTATTGAAATCACCCCATTGTTTAGAAATTATTCTTGCATATTATTATAAATTACCCCAAATACAATGAAAGAACATTCTGAGTGTCTAAGAACCCTAAATTTCTTCCCTGAGTAAGTATTGTAGTTTTTAAACATTTTCAATTTTATTAATATATTTTATTTTACTCTCAATTCATTTAACAAAGTTTTCCATGCATTCAATTATAAAGGGAAGGAATACGGAAATAATATGATGTGTTCAAGAATAAGGGAATACTGAAAAACTGAAGACTGTAAAACACCTTTTACATATGCATGCCTTTGTCCAGTGTAGGTGATTTTTTGTTTGGTTGTTTGGTTGAATCTGCTTTTACAAATGAAGGCCTAAGTAAAGGTATATCCATGAAACCTGAGAGTCCTTAATTTTGGGTGGTTCAGGGAAGAATTCTTAAAGGGATAATATCTGATTTAAAGGAATCTTTTGGAATCTAGGCAGATAAAAATTAGAGAAATAGATAAAAACTGACATTCTAATGACAAGGTGAAAGGCATTCCAGGAATTAATAAACCCATAAATTCACCAAATCTATCAGCCAGGAATATATACTCATGTGTATTTACAAGGAATTCTCCCATTCTAGAGCAGGAGATAAAAATATAAGTGACATATAACATCCACCACTATGTAGCGCAAGAGATGCAGGGCCTGGAAACTGGAGCACTGCTGAATTAGTGCAATAAAATCCCTAGAAAGTGCTTCATAGTCCATATAAAATTGGCTTTTGGCATTGAGCATAGTCAATTATTCTTGCATTCCCCTCAAAACTCTTTGAGTCATGAGTCTTGGATCGTTATTTCTTTCAGTTGCAGTTTTCAGCTATCCATCATAGCCTTCAAAGATGTTTTTAATGCCCTTGTAGTGACAAAGCACTTCCACCAGTCTCTACTTTCCAGGTGAGCATGACCCTTTTCTTCCTTCAAACTCCTTCCAGGCTGTCCGTTGACCCTGTCCACCAAGGTGCCAGTAGGTACGGGACTCTGTTGATGAAGTCCTTTCAGCCTCCCATGGCCAAAAGATGGGGAGAATGATAGAGATTGGATTTGGAACAGAAAGAGAATAACTCTGAATAACCCTCTTATCTATCACTAGCCATTTTGTAATTGATCTTATGATAAGTTCTATTCTATATATCATAACTGACACAGGAGGTCATTGGAAGGTTTTCTTAAAGGGACTGATAAAATCAGATTTTTTGATAACTGTAATATTAATATCGCAAATACTGTTCTTATCTCTGAACTCCAGACTCTTATCTAAAACTGCCTACTGAATATCATTACTTAGTTACTAGTTGACATCTCAAATTTAATATGTCTACCTCATAATTGTCATCTACTCATATTCTCTTCCTGCAGTTTTTGCACAGATCAGCTAATGGTGATACCATGCACTCAGTTGATTTGGCCCCAAACCCAAGACTCATGCTTGGTTGTATTCTTTCCCTCACAGTTTCTGCCATTTCCCCTCTTTTTAACTGTACCACTTCCAGTCTCACAGCCTTGAAGCTTGTTTTTCCTTCACCTGAAACATTCTCATTCCAGATCTACACAGCTGGCGCCATATCATTTAGATCTCAGCTCAAATGTCATCCTATCCTGACTTCCCTTTTCCTGTCAGAGTCCATCGTCACTCCTTATAAAATTTAACACTCCCTGAAATTATATTATTTATTTGCTTTAATTATATTATTTATTTGTGTCCTGTCACTCCTCCGTCAAATGCAAGGGCTTTGTTAGTTGCTGTCTCCCCAGTACCTGACAGTGCTTGACACTTAATAGGCATTGGATATTTGGTGGGTGAATGTTGGCATTTGTAATCCTGCTCTGCAAGATTAAAAGTCATGAAGCACCTGTTGGGTCCTTAACAACAACAACAACAACAACAAACATTTCAAGAAAAGTCAGCATGAATCCTAAACAAACTTGTCTTGAGGAAAGGGCTGGACTCTGCTTTGAGTGGTTGATATTGGAAGATCCTCCAGATCCTCATAGAACCTGTACTCAAGTAAGCAATGACTAAATGAGGGAGTGGGAGAAGTTGGCTTATCCACAGAGTCCCCTTCAGCAGCTTGATTAAGGATCTTTGGAAGACCAGTGTTTTCACTGCGATCCTTGTGGCAATGAGAAACACTGGAGTAAACAACTCCTTGGATTGACTTCTCTCCCAGCTGGTGTACAGCAGTCAGACATCTGCCATTCTAGTTGGACCCCCATACATCCTGGAGTTTAAGGGCAATTCAGGATGAAGGGAAAATCTCAAAGGGACATGTGTAGTTTAAACTAGTTTTAATAAATACCAGTAAATTTTCAAAAGACTCAGGTCAACAATTACACCTCTAATTTCAAAATCATGGAGGCTATAGCTGGAATGCTGAGGATCTTGAAGTGTGTGTGGAGAGGGGGGAAGGGATATATTATAAGCAACTTGGTACTGGGAAAGATAAATTGAGAGAGAAAATGCTGATATAGGTGGAAAGAGAATTGGGAGGGAACTGGACTTGGGAGGGCCTTGTAGATCATATCAAGAAGCTTGGCTTTTATCAAAAAGGCACCCTAGGAGCCACAGAGGATTCTAAGCAGGGGAATAACTCCAGTCTCTGGATGTGATACCTACTTGGTATTAGAGAGAACGTGTATTAGATAGAACTTCGCTGTCACTAAGACTAGTTAGAATCCCTTAATGGTTGATTGAAGAAAGATGTGAAAAGGCTGAATAATAACGGCGATTTTAATAATAGACATGAACTAAGCTAGGCACTTTCCAATAATCCCATTACATACTACATCTTGTTTACCCCAGAGCAACCCAACCGAGTTGTCACTAGCCAACATCTCTATTTTATAGGTAAGATTAAAAAAAGTTAAGAGAATGAGTAACTCTTCCAAGATCATTCAGTAACCAGATCTGTTTGCCTAAAGCGCTCTCTTCAATGTCTTGGCCAAAACTATTGGAAATAGGTAATAAAAGGAGAAGGGAAATGTGAAAAATATTTTTTGAGGTAAATAATGAATATAGTATTAATAATAACTGGGGCCTCCCTGGTGGCACAGGGTTTTAAGCACCGCACTAAGAAGCAATCTGCGGCATCTGCAGCAAGAGTTCCATCCCCAGCCCGCCAGGAAGCTACCCACATGGCACAGCAGACCTCTCCTGTCTCCCCCACTGCTCCTCTCAGCAGTGTTTCAGTCAGTCTGCCTGCTCTGTTCCCCACTCTGTCTCTGGTGAATCCTTTCACCTCCCACACCTCTGGCCTATACCCCAGCTCTTGTATGCATAAATAAATAAATCTTAAAAAAAGGATAATGCATTAAAAATAATAATATAACTCTACATAATATGTAACACAATATTACTATCAACAGAGTATGATCATGATATTCTGACCACAAATTCAAGACCTTAACGCCATCTTCGGCATCTAGGAAGAGAGTAGGATTGATAAAGTAGTCGGTGAGGAGCTAACGGTCTAGCATGATATAAAGCCTCCAAATTGATGGGAGACCACGCCATCTCTGCCCACGGTCCCCACGCACAGTAAACAGGAAGCGGCCAGGCCCCGCCCCCCGCGCAAGGGCGCCTCTCCGGGCCACGTGGTCCAGCGTCTCCGCGCAGGCGGCGCCCGGCGCTTCCGGGTTGGCTGCGGCGCGGCGCTGGGGCAGAGTCCTGTGGTGCGGGAACCCCGGCGGCTTCCGGGTGGAGCTGGGGGCCAGAGTGGGCCCCGCGTGGGTGCGCCCGCCAGGCCGCCGGGTGGGTCGGTCGCGGCCGGGACCCCGCCGGGCGCCGCGAGAGGTAGGTCGGCCCCGGGCTCGCCGTGCGTGGCGCGAGATCCGCGGCCGTGTGCACCTCCCCCCCCAGTCGTCCGCTCCCCGGTCCAACCCGCGGGGCCTAGGGCTGCGGGGGTGGGCCGGCCCCCCGCCCCCGCCCCCGCCACGGTGCCGGCAGGAGTCGCCCTGCCCGCCGCCGCGCGCCGTCTCAGGCGCCGGTGTGGCGCATCCACGCCGCCCTTCCACAGCGAGGCCCGATGACCCTTACGGGGCTACCGTACTGCGACTCCCTCAGAATTTACTGAGCACCTGGACATGGTCTCCCCTCCGCTGCATATTTTGTTCTCAAAGACAGAATGGTCAAGAGTTTGTGAACTCGGCACACCCATTTGTGAGCTAGTTCTCGTTCTGGTGTTGGTGCAGCTGTAGAAAGTTGGTGCTGTGAAGGACGTTGCTCCCCACCCCGTCATTGTGCAGAGGCGAAAACACCCTAAGAGGTAACTTAGATGTTGGAAGTGCACCCAGCTGGGAAATAGTACAGCAGAAAGGAGGGCCCAAAACTGAGTTTGTAAATAGATTTGGAAAGTGGTAAATGGTCAAATTTCACCAACAATGGGAAAAGTAGGTTCTTTTGAGCAGGGATTAACCTTTTAAGACAGTGTTTCTTCCTATATAAACATTTTCTTATTTCATTATAAACATTTCTTATTTCTTGATTTCTAAGGAATATGGCAGAAACATCATCAGAGCCACCTGGGCAGCTTGTTGTACATTCAGACACTCACAGTAACATGATCCTGGCCAGTTTTGAGGATCAGAGGAAGAAAGGCTTTCTCTGTGATATTACATTAATCGTGGAGAATGTACATTTCCGGGCCCACAAAGCCTTACTTGCTGCCAGTAGTGAATATTTCTCAATGATGTTTGCTGAAGAGCGGGAAATCGGCCAATCCATTTATATGCTGGAAGGCATGGTTGCTGATACGTTCGGTATCCTGCTGGAATTTATCTACACAGGGTATCTCCAGGCGAGTGAGAAATATACAGAACAAATCTTGGCTACTGCTCAGTTCTTAAAAGTCTATGATCTGGTAAAGGCTTACACAGACTTTCAGAGTAATCATAGTTCCCCAGCACCAACGACTTTGAACAATGCTGGCACTCCAGTGGTGGTTATTTCTAATAAGAAAAATGATCCTCCAAAGCGGAAACGGGGAAGACCAAGAAAAGTCAACAATTTGCAGGAGGGGAAATCAGAGCTGGCTGCAGAAGAAGAAATACAACTGAGAGAGAACAATTCAGTTCAGAATAGACAAAACTTTGTGATTAAAGAGGGAGACAATGGCATAAATAATGAACAGCGTCCAGCAAAAGAAATAGAAGACTCTGAGCCAACTAGAGGGGAGGAGATGCCTGCTGAAAAAGATGAGAATTGTGATCCCAAGAGCCAGGATGGGCAGGACAGCCAGAGTCGGCACAGCAAGCGAAGGATCCGCAGGTCCGTCAAACTTAAAGATTACAAACTTATTGGGGATGAAGATGACCAGGGTTCGGCTAAGAAGGTCTGTGGAAGGAAAAAGCGCTCCGGTGGCCCTGAGGCCCGTTGTAAAGACTGTGGCAAAGTCTTTAAGTACAATCACTTTTTAGCTATCCACCAGAGGAGCCACACGGGTAATTACACTTTCACAGCTCATTGGAATGTGTTTGGGAGTAGTAATGATGATCATAGCTTTCATTTATTGTGCAACTTCTATGTGATGGGCATTGCAATAAAGCCTTCCTACATGTTACTGCATTTAATTCTCACAACTATCCTTTGAGAGAGATTGTTCCCATTGTACTGATCAAGATGCCAAGTGCTAGAAAGCTTAAGTAACTTGTCCAGGTAATCCCTTTAGTGACAGCTAGAATGTGAACCCAGGTAGCTTGATTTGAGAATCTATCTTATTTGGAGTTGCTGGTTCAAGGTTTTGTCCAGGTATCACTAACTAGCCAAACTCATTCTGCTTTCAGACTCTTGAATGTTCCTCATCTTTACCATAGCTATGCTGAGGCCCAGGTCCATCTGCACAGCTTTCTCTCTTAGCTATCTAGCTGTAAATGTCTTCCTCTTTTTGGTCAACCTAGGCCAGCGCTGGCCAACAGACCTTTCCTGTGATGGTGGGAATGTTCTGTGTGTGTACTGTCACAATTAACTACATGTGGCTTTTCAGCACTTGACATGTGACAAGTGTAAGGAACTGAATGTTCTATTTTAAGTGGCCATTCTTGGACATTGTACCCATAAGCAGAAATCCTTTCCTCCTTTCAGCCCTCTCATATAGTTAACTCATTCTTTAAATTGACATTTAAATATCTCTTGACTTAAAATTAAGTTTAAGTATAGGAATGGTGTGTAAGTCTTCTATCATCCAGCAACTTGCTGTATTCTGACTCAGCAGCACCCAGGCTTGTTCTCAGCCTGGCCACGCACAAGCAGCACCTGGGGAGTTGATAAAACTGCTAGTGGGGCCACACCCTCAGAGCACCTGTTTCTGTTTTCTGGAGCCATCTTGTTTCTAAAAGCTCCCCAGAGAATTTTAGTACAGATGAGGTGAGCGCCCTGAATTCTGATTCTTCAAACTGGACAAATAGACACCTGAGAAATACTTGTTGCCCTGTAAGAGAGTGTGTGTTCTATATCATTTGTCTAGGAAAATAGCATGTAGGCACTGCCCTTTTGCAGTGAATCACTTTAGTGTGGTCTCTGTTCCATTTGGGTAGAGACCAGCTGATACTCCTAGCTTTTATTCCAGAAAAATTTTTTGAATTATTTCATAGATGATTTCTCCTGTTTGCTCTGCTCTCTCTTGAACCCCCACTATGTGCACATGAACTTCCCTGATCCATTGTCAAACTTTCCATCATTTTTTGCTCTATTTCCTGGCAGATTTCCACTTTTTCAGTGCTTACAATTCTTCCATTTTTGCTATTTATACTTCTAGGAGCTCTTTATTGTTCTCTAAACTTGTTTTACTAGTATTTTCTTTTTGTTTCACAATGTAATTTCTTACCTCTGTGAGCATGTGAATAATAGTACTTGCTTATTTGTTAGTGTTTAACTTTCTTCACCCTGGGCAAGTCTCTGTTCTCTGCAAGTCTCTGGCTTTCTTGTCTGTTTTGGTATCTGTGTAAATTACTAAAGGCCTTCCCTGACTGGTGATTTTTTGTTAAATCATATTTAATCATGCACAAGCATAATTAAAGGCTACTGGCAACTCTGCCATGTTGAGAGGTCCTGTGGACAATGGCCTCTCCAGAGGTGGCAGCCCCCCTACCTGGCTGATGCCTGCCATCACCTCTCACCTTGGGCCCTTCACGTTCAGACTCTCCACTCTCCCACCTAGAGGCTGTAGGGCAGGATGGAACATATACCAGATGTTGGGAATGGGGAGAAAGGCTGGAGAAAAAAGGGAATCTTCATCTTCCCAAATACACTTTGACTTGCTTTCAACCCTTTGATAGTCCAGCTCCACTGTGCTTGGAGACCTCCAATCCAGAGGCCCTGAGTCCACCAACCCTTTTTTTTAACCCTCTTCTGTTTGGGAGAAAGTGTCTTCTGGCTGTGTGGAATAGGACAATGGGCCTGGGAAGTCCACCTACCTTTGAAGCACACTGAATTATCGTCCCTGACTCCCATTTTCAGAGATAATCAGGTGCCACCAATTCCTGAGCCTTACGAGTCTCTTAAATACTGAGGTGATCTCAGTACTCCTCACCGCTGGCATGATCTGTTCCACATTCATCTGTTCCAGCTTGCAAACTTTTATTGCTGATATTTTCTCTCTTGTTCATTGGTTTTTAGGATGTGTGCTTTTATTGACATTTTAGTTTGGGAGGGAAAATAAGTATGTACAGATTCTTGTTTACACCATTTTTCTGGGCTCTGATTCCAGGGGAGCGGCCTTTCAAATGTAATGAGTGTGGAAAAGGCTTTGCCCAGAAGCATTCCCTGCAGGTCCACACCCGGATGCATAGGGGTGAGCGGCCATATACCTGCACCGTGTGCAGCAAGGCTCTCACCACCAAGCACTCGCTGCTGGAGCACATGAGCCTGCACTCAGGTAGCCGGGCTTATCCCAGGGGGCCAAATGCCAATAGCTTCTCTTTCTCAGGGTGGGCATTATCATGATCTAATGGTATAATTTCCTACGTGGTGTCATGGAAGAATAGGATCATACATCTGTCAGAGTGTAAAGTTGAAGTCTTATACAGCATTGAATCTTAAATGGGGGTTTCTAAACCGGCTACTGGAATTGTGGGGGTCAAACATGTTTGTGTAACTACCAGAGTCTAGAATTATATTCCTTTGGATGCCTTGGAGGGGAAGTTTGAGTTCTCCAGGTCTACTCCTACTCCCTTATTGCCTGATATACCTTTGCTATCCTAGTATTATGTTTTTTATTCGGCAGGACAGAAGTCTTTTACCTGTGATCAGTGTGGAAAATATTTCAGCCAGAAAAGACAATTGAAGAGCCATTACCGAGTTCATACAGGTATAATATTAAAATAAAAATTGAGCTTGCTGGGGGAGAAATGCATATGTATTTCTGAAATATTAGTTTCATATTGTAGAAGATAAAGAAAAGAGTCTTAGGAGCTTTTTTGGGGGGGAGAAGAATCTTAAAAAGCAATCTAAAATAAATGTCCTTATGTTATTCTACAGAATTGGTGCCTTTCAAAAGTTCCTCTTGCCAGTTGACTATTAGTGGCACCTAGCCAGAGACATCCCTACCCCATAGCTGTCAGTCCAGGCTTCTCCCATCTGCCTCTACTCCTTGTCCTTTTTCCTTCCCTGCCAATTGATAAGAAATGAATGGAGGCAGGGGGTTGCAATTGGAGATCAATCGGCCAATCACATGAGTACTTCAGCAAGAACATTTTATTTATAGGGAGACTGGAAGAAGTCCAGCTTTCTTGGGAAAGCAGAGTTGAGATATATAGGAAAATATGAAGTGTTAGCAAATTAATTTTGAAAAATATTGTCCCATTAAAGTACCATATTTAAAGTGATTATTTTTCAGGGAAGTGCTTTAACACAGATCACTGAAGAAGTGCAGGGAGAGCATATATGCACTGACACTTTTTTTATTGTTGCGACAAGGCCACTCATTACCGGAATGCAACCACTGCCATCGCAAATTCATGGATGTGTCTCAGCTAAAGAAACATCTGCGAACACACACAGGTAAACCACCACCTCTTCCTTTTTAGTACATTTTATGTTTTCAGGCTAGTGAAGAAGGAAGTACTTGGAATGCTCTCCCCAGACTGTGTCTATTGTAAATTGGGTGGGGGTTTTATAAGTAGATCATTTGAAAGTCCAGAAGAATACTGTCAACACTGACCCATGGGAGTATACATCTCCGTAGGCTAGCAAAACAGGTCACGTACTGAGTACTTTTCTCGTATGAAAATTCACTTAAAACCACAAAAGAGAGCAAGTCTGAGTTTGATTCTGTGTTTCAGTCTTAATTTACTTCAGTATTGAAGATTATCAAATAATTTTTTATAGAAAATGAAACAGGCACAAAATAGCATAGGCACTGAGGATTTTTCTACTTTATCCCTAAGATCAGTACGTAAAACTTCGGCATTGCCTCCTCTAGAAGAAGCACCCTCAGGGCTGGTGATGAGGCAGGTTTAATGGGGGCAGGTTAAATTCTTTTATTTAAGATTAGAAAAGTAAAAATGTGGGCCTTTCAGGCCTTTCTGCAAAGACCCTTAAAAATAAACCTGTTAGATTTTCTAAGAAAAACTTTGTACTGTAGGCATTATTTAATGATTATTCAATTGTCTACTAAAATTATATCTCACATTGAAAACACAGTTTTTCATCTTAAAGATAAATATTTCATTGCCATTAGATTGGACAAATATATTCTGTTGGTGGGAATATAACCTGGGAACTTTGTGTAAAGAACTCTGGTGATATTTATCAAAATGTAAACTCCCAAATTGTGAAAAGATGTTTGCATAAAAATATTCACCATGGACAGGGTTGTTTGTAATTACACAGGCTTCAAAGTGACCGCAAGTCTGTCAGTAGGGGATTAGTTAGGTCAATTTTGGACAAGATGCACAGTGGAACACAACACATCTTTATAAAATGGTGACGTGAGTTTGATAGTCAGATACACATGTCCTTGACAGTCTTGTGACTTAAAGTTATGTACTTGGTTGTACGTGCACAGAGAGGTCTGTAAAGATGTTCATCAAAGTGTTAACTGCTCCCTCAGGAAAGGGGAGTCTGCAGTGGACTTTACATACTTTGTACTTTTCAGTATTATTTGGGTCTTTTTTTATATTGAATGTGGAAGAAAACCCTGGAGTTATTTCTGTTGGCATCCCCCTGCGTGGAACCTTTAAAGTCATACTCCTTTCTCTGCCTTTGCATTTAATTGCTGTTGTTCAGTTCTCCTATGATCAACTTTGTTTTGGTCTCACTTTGACCCAAATCTGTTAACCTTGTTTTATTTTTTCCCCCTTCCTCTCCATCTTCCCCCTGCACCTCCTGGTCCAGCACTTCATGTGTGCATTAGTGCAGGAATTTCTACCTGGTCCTACTGCCTGCAGCCCACTATATTTATCACCCCCATATTTATTTTTTTAGTACTTTTAGCAAGTCATTCTTTTATAAACTTATAGAAGTTCCACAGGTCCTGTGCTTGGGGATGGTGGCTCTTCATGGCCTGGCCTCACCTGTTAGCTCCTCTACTTCTCAGTGTATCCTCATCCCTCTGTGTCCACACATGTGGTCATTTCCAGCACCAGCTTTTGGATTGTGATATTTATTCATAGTACTTTCCAGGCTTCTCTCCCATCCAGCTAGATCCTGCCTCTTCCACATCCATCTTCCTGTCTGCACTCAGTAGTAATAACACACCTCATTTGACTGTTGCATCAAATGCAGCCCTATGTTACTTGATTGCGATGTGAATCTTAACCTCTCATATGGACCATATATTCTCTGAGGCGATGATCATGTCTTTTTATCTCTTAGCTCTGAACTTTGTTGATGGGTCTATCAGTGTTTTAGGATTGAATAAACTTAAAAGGAATGCATCACTTACTGCGTCACAGTTGATGCAATAAAGCTGTGTTACTCTGTTGCCAGAAAAAATCAGAAATCAGAGGAGCATAGGGAGACTTTCCCCAGATTCACCTTAAATAGGAAAATTTGTCATCTCAATGTCCTGCTTACTCCCTCAAAAAGCTTCACGTGGAGAATGTTCTTGGAAGGAACTTTCATTATTTAAAACATCTGCCTACAAAGACTTTCTGAGTTGTTGTAAAACCAGATGGAATGGAATGATTGTTATGTGTGTTTCCCACACAGAACTTTACAATGAGGAGCAAACAGCAGCGGGTACCCACTCTTTATTCTGAAGAGGCAAAAAATGAACTGAGATCAGAGAAGGCCCTAGCTCTCATCTGGAAAGCTATGGAAAGATATTGGCAGTGGCATGGTCTTAACTTTTGGACTAGTAAGAATTACTGATGCAAAGATGTAGTCTCATCCATGTTATCACAATGTCTTCTGCCCAGATGGAACTTGGAGAAATATCTAGCCTGAATTCTCCAGTAGAGTATGTGAAAGGGAGGCTACCTGACCATTCTTTTCCAATGGCACTTATCCCTTGGTGTTATCTAGCTAAGTTTGCTTCTTTTTTAATTCATAGTTCCTTTGCCTCCATTAGGATCATTTGGTTTTGTTGCTGGAGGGTTTGCCAATCTGTCACTCTACGTGCAGTGTACATACTAATGGTAAAGAAATGTTTGTTGAAGCTTTATCAATTCATAGTGAAGCAGTCATGACATCTTAAGTGGGCTTTTATTTCCAACCTGTGAAATTCATTCATTCAACAGGACTCTCTGGAACAGTGTACCAGGCCTGATTCTAGAACAAGACCACAAATTATCCTATAGAAGAATAGCAGAAATAGATAATAAGTAGCCTATACAGTATATGAAGCGGTGATAGCACTGTGGAAAAACCAACTCAGGGAAGTAGTCTAGGAATTGTTGAGGGTGGTAAAGTGACATTTGAGCAGACACTTGAAGCAGTGAGAGTGATCCATGTCAGGAGATCCCTGAGGGAGACTTGCCAGGGAGAGAGGACCCCAGCGGGGACTTGCTTAGGTATATCATTCAGTGACTCCCCAAGATGCCTGAGAGGCTGAGTCTGTGGGCATGGGGAGAGTGCCAGATGAGGTTAGAGAAATTCGAGGTGAGGAGTGAGGATGGGCAGACAGATCTCTGTAGGCCAAAGGTGTTGACTTTTATCTCAACATGATCTGTCTGCCTGAAGGGTCACTCCAGTTGCCACATCGATTGCAAATGACAAAGAAGCAGAACCTGAATTGGGGAGATGTGGAAGGAGGCTGCTGTGGAGAATTGGTGGTGGCTTGGGCCAAGGGTGACTGTGGAGGTGGTGCACAGGGTGGTGCATCCTTATGAAGGTCGAGAGGGCTCCCTTGCCAAGCACTAAGATATGAGAGTGTAAGTTAGGTAGGGTAGGCGACACAGGAGTAAATGTGGTCTGTACCTTTGTTCCTTACATGTCATTGCTTACCTTTTTGTTTCAACTTTTAAGTTTTTAAGGAAAAGAACTGCACCCTTATACTTTCTCTATCCTCGTGGCATCCAGCACATGGTGCTTAGGTACATACTAGGTGCTTGGTAAGTGCTTCATTCATTCATTCATTCATTCATTCATACATACATACTTATTGGAGTGAGAAATTAAGTGGATTTGCTTTTGTTCTTTTCTTATGACAGTATGAGTGGTTTTTACTTTTTTTTTTATATTGAATGAACATTTCTAAATGCCTTCCCTTTTTTAGGTGAAAAGCCATTTACTTGTGAAATTTGTGGCAAATCTTTCACAGCAAAGAGTTCTCTTCAGACCCACATCAGAATCCATCGGTAAAGCTTTGCAGATTTTCTTCTCACATGGGGTCCTCATTCAGCCCTGATGTTCAGTAGTATGACATACGTTACCTATATAGTCCTAATCCCCATATTATTACTCTGATAGAATTTTTTATGTAGGCAATTTTTTTGTCTTATCTTCTCAAGACAAAATCAAGAAAACAGGTTCTGGTTAACTGAAGTTTATATATGCATTTTCTCTGTATTTTATAGTTCTCTGAATTTTGATTCTGAGTGGGGGGGCCTGCTCTAAAGCTGAACTCTTCACTCAACATAAACATTAAATTTACTATTTACTGAGTAAATTCCTGTTCACAAAACTCACTTCCAGATTTGCTTTAGTAATTCTTCTAATAGCATCAGAAATAATTAGGAGTTTCTCAAACTTTTAATATTGAATTTTTTTTAAGACTTATTTATTTATACATATAAGAACTGGGGTGTAGGCCAGAGGTGCGAGGGGGTGAGAGGATTCACCAGAGACAGAGTGGGGAGCAGAACAGTCGGATCTACTGAAATAGCTGAGGGGAGCAGCAGGTAAGACAGGAGAGATCTGATGCACTATGTGGGTAGCTCCCTGGCCGGGGATCATGCTCACACCGCCGTGAACTCTTGCTGTAGTGGCTGGTGATAGCTTGATAGCGCTGAGATTTAACCCCTGTGCCACCAGGGAATCCCTAATATTGAAATTACAGATACTGATTTGGTCAATATAATCTAAAAATTGGCTAAAGCAAAACAAAAAGGAACTGTTTGTGATATATACATTTATTTTCTTATTTGAAATACTGTGAATCATAAAATTGTATCACATCTGGCCCAACCCCACCCACCTTTCTTCAAATACCACTCCCACCTAAAGTTCATGCAAGTTGTGACTTGCTCCAAGTCCTAAAGTTAGTATAAGAACCCATGACTTACGACTTCCAGTCAAGTCAGTTTTCCGCTCCTGTTGACTGCTTCTCCCTAAATAATTAAGTTATAAATTAGTTTCCTTCTGTTTTTTAAAAACGTTTATTTTCTTCTAGAGGAGAAAAGCCATACTCCTGTGGCATATGTGGCAAATCCTTCTCTGACTCCAGTGCCAAGAGGAGACACTGCATTCTACACACAGGCAAGAAGCCTTTCTCCTGCCCTGAGTGTAACATACAGTTTGCTCGCTTAGACAACTTGAAGGCTCACTTGAAAATCCATAGCAAAGAAAAACATGCCCCAGATGCTAGCAGTGTTTCTGGCAATAATACTGAAGAGGTCAGGAATATTCTTCAGTTACAGCCATATCAACTCTCTACCTCTGGAGAGCCAGAAATTCAGCTGCTTGTAACGGATTCTGTACATAACATCAATTTCATGCCTGGTCCAACCCAAGGAATCAGCATTGTCACTGCAGAGAGCTCCCAGAACATGACTGCAGACCAGGCTGCGAATCTCACCCTGCTCACACAGCAGCCAGAACAACTGCAGAATTTAATTCTTTCAGCCCAACAGGAGCAAACAGAACACATTCAGAGCCTCAATATGATTGAAAGCCAGATTGAACCCTCACAAACTGAACCAGTGCATGTAATCACACTTTCTAAGGAAACTCTGGAACATCTTCATGCCCATCAGGAGCAGGCAGGGGAGCTCCATCTAGCAGCAAGTGCATCAGATCCAGCTCAGCATCTGCAGCTGACACAGGAGCCTCCTCCGCAGCCTCCCACCCACCATGTGCCCCAGCCCAGACCACTTAGCCCAGAGCAGAGCTGACCTGAAAATATGTTTGACTGCTCTATTGGTCTCCTCTCTGTAAACCAGCTATAACAAGATTGCGGTTCAGACACTTTCTGAAATGCTCATTTGCAGATGCTTACAGAGATGTGATAGCCAATACTTTATAATACCTTCCGTCCAGGCAGCAAGATGGGTGTGTGATGTCTTATGTATAGTACTGATTTGGATTGTGTATTTTACTATTGAGGAATGGTTTCCATTTTCATCTATATCTTTTAAAAATGTTGCTAATATTTCTTTGAGGGCATTGATATAGACTCTTAGTTCTAATTATTAATTGTTCACAGCCATAGGTTATGGTCTTGCCAAACTTTTGAGTTATCTTTTTCATTTTTTAGAACGAAGAATGGTTAGTTCTACTTCTTCATTTCTCTTAGGCAATACAAATTGCCTCAGCCAAGTCAGGGCTGAACACGACGATTATAGCTTTGGGGAATCTGTCCTTTTAATAACTTCCAAACCCCCAAGAAAAACTAATTGTCAACATTTAATCTTTGTTACAGTAGACTCTTCGTGTCATGCTTAAAGTAGATTCAAAAACACTATATCCATTTAACTCAAAATTTATATAGCAAGAAAACCAAAAACATAAGATTATTTTTAAAATTTTCAACTTTGCTTTTCTGAGAAATATAAATGTATAAAATTGGATCAAGCCATTCATCCCAAATAAATTCTGGGTTTTGTCAGCAGTTGATACCGGGTCTTCATGATGAAGTAAAAGCTTTCTCAATTATTCCAGAATATAAATTTTGTTCAGTGTAATTTAAGTGTCAAATATATTTTACTGAATTCTAATTGATCTCTGAAAATGTTGATTTTTATTTTATACCTTAACTTTCTGGAGAGGGGAAGTTACAATAATCTATTTTTGTTGCAAAATCAGTTAAATTTCACAAGATGAACTTATCAATTTTAAATAATGGTGAAATATGAAATTATGTTTGGGTTAGGTTTTCAGTTTTATCATATTTTATTGAATATTTTGACTGTGGTCTCCAAAACTGGTACAGGATCTTTGAGAAAGGAAGAAGGTTATAAGGATATCTAAATTAGCATAATACTCATGAAGAGTAGGGAAAGTCTACCCTAAAATTAGTAAGATCTTTACCAGTCATTTTTTTATTTTAGGTATCTTTAATTACCATTTAAATTAAAGAGCACTTTTTGGAGATTAGAGAATTTGTCAGATTTTAGACATTCATACACATGTAAATTGTATATAATTCACGAAATTTCCAAAATGATACATGTCAAGAGGATTATATTAAATCAGGCCTAACTAGTGCAAAGGTGTAAGTTTTCACAAATGCACTTATACCATAATTACTATTTCAGGTTCTTAGTCATTTAAACTGCTTTAACTTGATTCTTAAAATGCAAAGTTTTTAATAGCTTTTCAAAGCCTACTGGCCCACATTTTCTCCAGAAGATACATCACAATCAAAGTAAATGAATGCTTAACTACTTACTCTGGTTAGCTGGATAATTATTCAGGAAGTAAATTCATATGACTGAAGTCAGGTTTAACTAGCTCATTGACAGTCTACTTCTTTGCTAAGAATATAATGGGAGCCACATAAACAATGTAAAGTTTTCTAGTAACCCCATTAAAAACATAAAAAGAGGTGAAATTAATTTTAATGTAAGTAGTTAGTCCAACTTTGCCAAATAGTATTATTTCAAAATGTAATATAAAGATGTATTAGTAAGATATTTTACATTCTTTTTTAATACTCAGTCTTCAAAATCTAGTGTATAATTTATACTTACTATACACTCACTTTGCATGCTGATATTCAATTGAACATTCTTGATCTGTATTTAGAGTTTGTTCAATACACAGTTGAAAGCCTACACTCAAATGTTACGTAGTTACAGATATAATTTTTTTTAAAGATTTATTTATTTATGCATATAAGAGCTAGAGTATAGGCCAGAGGTGTGGGGGTTAAGAGGACTCACCAGAGCGGGTAACAGAACAGGCAGATTGACTGAAATACACTGCTGAGGGGAACAGGGGCGAGTCAAGAGAGGTCTGCTGCACCATGTGGATTGCTCCCTGGCCGGGGATCGAGCTCATACTGCAGGGGCTGCGGACAGCTTCATAGGTTGCGAGTTAACCCTTTGTACCACCAGGGAGGCCCACAAATATAATTTTTTAATAACGAAAGTATCAGTTTTTTAACTTACATTAAAATCAAGTAAACTTAAAATAAAATGAAGTAAACTGAAAATCCAGGTCCTTAGTTCATGAGCCACATTGTGTGGACTCAGTGGCCCTGTGTGGCTAGTAGCTCTGACTTGTACTGCACAGGTGTATCTGTCTCTGACTTAAGAGCCAATCTCAGGCATAGGAATGTCTTCTGACAGTGTTTTAGGTTATTTCACTGTCACAGGGCAATCAGGAAATGATAGTTTTATAAAACTCACCTTCTGTATCCCAAATACACATTTTTGTCTGTTTGAATGAAATCCCCAGTTTTAAAGTTCAGTTAACCCTCCCCACCCCAAAAAAATGTTATGTACATCAAAATGTTCTGTTGGGTCTTTGAGATATTACTGGGGCAATATTTCACAACTTACTTTGAATTAAATATGTGCAGTTTCTAAAACTTAAGTGCAGAAATTGCACTTGGTTCTTGTGTTATAAATATTGTAACTGGTTAAATAACGCTAAGTAATACAATGAGAGTCTCACTGTAAATGCTTATATCTAGAGTTTCTGTAATTGGAGTAATAATATTGAGTCTGTAGTACAGGCCAGGAGTGAAGCCAGGTGCAATTAGATCTTTATCTTAGCATTTCTTAATTTTCATGTCACAAAAAGTAGGATTTGCATAGCACTCTGCAGTTAGAGGACTCCTATGCCCTTTGGACTTGACATGGCCCCTGTGGCACACCTTAACAACTTCTACAAACTTGATGACTTAAGCAAATTTTGTCACAGTTCTGAACAATGCAAGTCCAACATCAAGATGTTGGCAGGGTTGGTTTACTCTGGCCTCCTGGCCATCTTTCCATCCCTGTATCTTCATATAGTCTTCCCTCTGTTTGTTCAGTCTCCTTATAAGGACACTAGTCATTGGATTAAGTCCCAGCCTGATGATCATACTTTTAACTTCATTACCTAACTCCAAATGCAGTTGCATTCTGAGGTACTGGGGTTTAAGGGGTGGTAGGGATGGAGACACAATTTAGCCCATTACAACTGGCACCTGGAATAAGGCAGGAAGCTGTGTCTAGGGCACACCTATTACCCATTTGAAGCACAAATTTATTTTACTTAATCTTCATGGCATCCCTATGAGGTAAGTATCATTATGCCTATTTTACATTATGCCTATTTTACAGATGAGAACACAGTGGCGCAAACATTACATGTTAAATGGTAGAACTGGAGCACAGGGCTGACTGATTCTACGCTGCTACTTCCACCAGGTGGATGACTTATCAGCAGGTGTGGAACTTTGAGCTGGATTTTCTTTATGTATGATCTGCTTAATGTAATAGAACCTTTTTGACTGAAATTGAGAGTCCATGTCTGGAATTTTTATCATATAATCAAACTTTTGACATAAAATTATAGTGAAAGAGTTGTTTATAGAAACACAAAAACTATCAATATTCATATTAGTATTTATTATTGATTTGAAGCTTTATCAAAATTTACCAGTTGGATAAAAGTTATTACTCAAGAGAAAATGCCTTAACTAACATGAACCTCTAAACCCTTCTTTTTCAAACTTCTGACTAGGAATGTTATGTATTTAAGCAGATTTGTATATGCTTCCTTATCAAGTACTGAGACAAATTTCCCCCCTGAATTCCCCAAAAAAACCTAACTACTTAAGTATTGAAGTAAAAATTTTTGTCTTACTTTCATGAAGAGCAGGCATGGAGAAATGACCCCCAAAAAGAAATTCCCTTTGCCTCCCTTTTGTAAACAGCAGGTTTTACATAATAACCTCTAAAAGAAGCTGGAGTGTAACTATAATAATTTATCTTGCTTTTGAATTCTTTAGACATAATTAAGCACCAAGATCATTGATTCTGGCAAGTATTTGTATTTAAATATATAATGTGATATTTACATATAAATTTATAATTTAAATACATAAAAATAAAGTATTTTTAAGGTAACAGTAAGAGATCTTTATAGTAGGATTTTTTTTCCATGAGTCTGAAAAGCAGTCGATCATTCTGAAGTCTAGAAAGGGGAAAATTTGAGCAGGGAGGAGTCTCCAAAAGTCCTTGATTTTTGAGCATGGATTAGTATTTATTTTGTATTATTAATATCCATAAATTAGATAATTTTAACTGAGAATTTGAAGATTTTCCAAAAGAATAGTTTGGCTCTTGGTTTTACTTCATTCATATCTTACCCTTGTTAGATGAACACTTAAACTAAAGCTTTCCTTGGTGAAATTTAGGACTTTCAATCCACCTTTCAGATAATTCTAGTATGATTAAATGACTTCTAAATAAATTTTGCATATATTATTAGTGTTCGAAGTACAAAACTACTCTGATAAAAATAAGGGAAACTATTTAAACTAATCCTAAACCTATTTGTATTATTTTTTTTAAGATTGATTCATTTATGCATACAAGAGCTGGGGTACAGGCCATAGGTGCAGGGTGTGAGAGAGGATTCACCAGAGACAGAGTGGGGAGCAGAACAGGCAGATCTACTAAAATACACTGCTGAGGGGAGCAGCGGGCGAGACAGGAGAGGTCTGTTGCGCCATGTGGGTAGCTCCCTGCGGGGGATCAAACTTGTGCTGCAGTGGCTGCGGATAGCTTCATAGTGCTGTGCTTAAGCCTTAACCCCTAGCGCCACCAGGGAGGCCCCTATATGTATTATTAATCTTTGCAGGCCCTTAGGATGGGTCATTTGTGGACAAGAGGCCTTGGAGTCTCTTATCATGGTCATCTTCTGGCTTTGACTTCTGGGCAAGGTACTTGACTAAAATGCAAAATACAGAGAAAGAAGTTTGCAGGGAAGAGTAGTAATGAATAAGGGAGCCAAAGGTGTAATTCACTCACTACCAGCCAGGAAAGAAAACTTGGAGTCATTGATAGGGCCCTCACCCCTCCCCCCATCCCCACGGCCCAATCCAGTCATGCATTATGTCGGTTTTACCTCAGCCTGTATTTTGAACCCATCCACTCTTTCCATTCCCACTGTTGAGCCATTGCCTATACTGCCAAGGCCTGCCTGAACTTTCTACCCCTACTCCCAACTCCTTTCTCCACAGGAAGTGATGATCTATATGGACTCACCATTGTGTCCCTAGCTTCAAGCTAAATGATTGCTTATTATACTCTCAAGGCAAATAGGAGCATATTTGATCATACTCTGTTTAAAACCTTGCAGTTTTCCACTGTACTCAGAATGAAATCCAAAGTCAGCTTTCCTCTGGCCCCTTCCCCATTCTCACCCGCTGACTTCCCTTGTTCCTCCCACAAACACGCTCAGTGGTAATCACCTTCAGGCTCTAAAGCAGGCAGTTTCCCAGGCATGACTGTCAGATTGATGTGTCTGTTCAAAACTCAGGATGTCACTTCCTTGCAAAGGCCTGACTGTCTAATCTCAGTCAATCCACTCTACACTTTTGGCTCAGTTTGTAATTGTTTTTACATCAGGAGCTGTGCCTGGTCACACTGCAGTCACAGCTACCAGTCCAAGATTGGGACATACTGACCTGCAGTCAGAGTGGCTGACACGTCTCACTTGTGGTGCTAAGGACCTAGTTCCTGGTTCCAGGTTCAGGATATGAGAGGTTTGGAGGTGAGATAAGGATGGCATTGAAGGAAAACAGGTACCCTGGGGATTATGACCCAGGTTTAGGGCCTTGGCAACTGCTGGCATGATTATGTGCAGAAACATTAGGATAGGGTTCTTTTAAAACTGACTTTTGATATACCAGTCATTTATTTGATCCAATATGAATTGACCAATGTGATTGTGCCAGTATCTTCAGTTCTATACACACAAATAATGTAGTTCATGACTGAAAAATATTCTAATTCAGAAAAGAAACACTAGTGCTCGCTTTGGCAGCACATGTACAGAAAAGAAATATTTGCAGAAAAATAACAAATTTATTCTCTTAGCTGCCATAGAGGTGATTTTTTTCCTTTGAAAAAACTATAAATAGAGCTTCATTTGGGTCTTTAGTTTGTACATTTCTTAGGGTCACCAACATTGAATTTTAGCATTGAAGTGCTGAGGAGGTTCAGCAATTATCTATCTGTAAGTAGAGATGAGACAGATGCAGTGGTTGAAAACTTTTTCAAGGCCACTGTGGACTAGCAAAGCTGGAGTCTGACCAGACTTTCTGGATTACAGACCAGAGTTTTTCCCATTGTTTTTTCCTCCCATGTGTATCTTTAATTAGCATAAAGTGAAACACTAAGTCAGCAGCTTTTTAGCATTGAGGTCATTCTGTGATCTTTTTTAAAGACAAATTTTACCATCTGTCATTCAAAGAGACACATTACCCTGACTGGCTGAGACTGAAGGTCATTGCATCAAGGCCCAGACCCAGTGGGGCCTTTGCAAAGGCACTAAGAGCAGTTGGGTATTTACCATGTGCCAGTAAAGGGGAAGTGAGATAATTCTAAAAGCCTGGTAACCCATTTATAGTGGACTTTAGAAGCCTTTTTATAAGATGTATTTAAAAATGGGTGTGTCTGATATTTGACAACTTCATTTCAAGTCAAAGGACTAGTCACACTCCAGTGCTAGGATGGGCCCAGCTGGGAGGCTGCCCTAGTTTCCTGAGCAAGACCTGGCTGAGTTCCCTGCCTCTCCTTCCTGGCAGAGCAGGCATTTCCCCTTAACCTCCCTCCCCTTGCCTGCTTCTAGGCAGAGCTGGGAGCTTTGAGTGTGTAGGTCTTACTGGTTTCCACAGGATTTCTGCAAGAAAGTAAAGTGAGAATAAAGAGAAGGGAGAGCCATAGGGTACGCAGCTCATTCTGGCTGCCTGGATCTCAAGGAGAGTGACACAGTACTATTTACTCTTGAGGTTTGTTAGTGTGTCTGGTGTAGCAGTAATAAGAAACAGCATGTCAGCCAATAATGTGTCACCTTGGGTCAACACAGGTGTAGTGGAGTCCAGACAGAAGTGTGTCTCATCCTGGCTCTGTCACTTGCTTTGTAACTTGTTACAGGTCACAGCCTCTGTGACCCTTAGTTTCCTTTTCAGTCAAATAGTACTGTTGTGATTATTGAGATTAAGATAATGATCATAGGAGATGCTCAGTGAAGAGGACTGGATATTTTATTAACAACTAGTTGAATGACTTTGGACAAGAACCTTCACATTCAGTACTGTTTCTTTTTTTCTTTTTAAAGATTTATTTATGCATACAAGAGCTGGAGTGTAGGCCAGAGGTGGGGGCAGGGGGGGTGGTGGTGGTGAGAAAATTTACCAGAGACAGAGTGGGGAGCAGAACAGGTAGACTGACTGAAATACACTGCTGAGGGGAGCAGCGGGCAAGACAGGAGAGGTCTGCTGCGCTAGGCGGCTTAGCTCCCTGGCCAGGGATGGAACTAGTGCTGCAGTGGCTGAGGATTGCTTCATAGTGCTGAGAATTAACCCCTTGAGCCACCAGAGAGGTCCTCAGTACTGTTTTTTTTATGGGGAATATAAAGGTCACCTTATGGTCTCTCAAGCCCTTTTCAGCAATAGACCCTCACTCTACCTCATTCTAGAATGAGCTTTTCTCCCACGCACGACACTCATTTCCTTCTTAGTAGTGTCTAATCCCCCTTCCCCCACCCCCACCCCCACCCCGCTCCCACACACCGCCAGCACCGCCACCAACCCCTTCCTGCTTTCTTACTGCTCCTGCCACCGTGGAAGCTGCAGATTACCGGGTTCTCGGGAATGTGACCCGTACCCTTGCCCTCTGCCCGGATCTAAAGGCTAGTCTGTCTCAGGGAAGGCGAACTTCGATCCTGGACCCATCGTGAGGCCCCGGGCAGGGGGAGCCCCCGACCCGGCAGGCGGCGAGAGCGCAGCGGTTCCGGCGCCCCCGCGCGCCACCAGCGCCTGCAAACTCCGAGGCGGAGCGAGGGCCCGGCCCAGCGCTCGGAGCTGGACTTGGGACTCCGCGCGGCGGGGCGTCCTCGCCCAGGGGAGAGCTCGCCTCGGAGGCTCCCGGGTAGAGTCAGAAGCCTCGAGCTCTCAGCCGGGCACCCCAGACTGGGATTGCTTCGTCCACTACAAGCAGGCCCCGGGGAAAGAGCATCTGCAGCGCCACTCCCTCCGGCGCCACCCCAGTCCCGGGGATCGCGGGGTAATGAGATGCTAATGAGGCACGAATAAAGCCTCAGCTGGCTGCACGCCCCGCGCCCCGGCCCACAGGCCGCCAGACTCCCGGCTGGGGCGCAGCCCGCGCGCGCCGCGCCGCGTCCCCCAGCTCCCTCTCCGCGCCTCTTCCACTCCCTCTCTCCGCCCCCACCCCGCCCCCGCCCCGTCCGGGTCGCCCGCCGGCAGGAAGCAGCCCCTCCCGGCCACAGAGCTGTCCTGTAAGTTGCCCAGCTGTGCCAGCTGTGTACCCCCGCCCGCGGGGGCCGGGAGTGGGTGGGGGCGCGCTTCCGTCGAAATACGGTCGGAGGCGCTGGGGAACCCCGTCTGGCTGCTGGGGCTGGCCTCCCCCGGCCCCCGCCCTGCTGAGCCGCTCTCCAGACCTTAAGGTCCAGAGTGTGAGTATCCCCGCCCCAACAGCCAGCGGTCCAGCTCCCTCGCCATCCTTCCAAACCGCCCTGCGAGGTACGGCCTCGACCTGGCGTTTCCAGACTGGGTGGCCCCTGTCCCCTGGGCTCAGATCTTCCTTCTTCCACTTCCTCCACTTCCCCTCTGCCCTTCCTGCCTGTTCCTCCTCCCGGACAACGCTTGCCTCGTACAGGTGACCCGCAGAGGACAACCTTAGTCTCCTGCTTTGGGGCGACCCTCTGGATTCCCGCCTGGAATTGCAGGGTGACTGCGGGCGTGGGGGCGGGGATCAACCCCCGTGCTCTGCCCCACCGATGCTGCCCACTTCCCTAACTTCCCCGCGAGCAACTCCATCCTCCAGTACCCTCTGATTCCCCCTAGTCCGAGCGTGAGAAAGTCCTCTCCGACACCCCTCAATTCGCGTGGGGGCCCGAGCGAGGGAGAGTTGGACAAAAGAAAGCCTTGTTTCGGGAGATTCCTGGGAGAGCGAACCCGAGCCCAGAGGGGATGGGGTGGAGCGTCGAGCCCAACGGGTGGGGTGGGAGGGAGGTGTCGGGACACACCCAACTGCTGTGGTCCCCTCCCCCAGGCCCCCTGGGGCAGAGGCACGTCTTAAGGGAAGTGTTTTGACCACAGTGAGTCAGAAATAGACCCAGTCCTGGTCACATCACCCAGTCAGTCGCAATATCCTCTGGCTATTAGTTTTGGTGATGGGAAGTGGAACCTACACAAAAATTGTCTCCCAACCCCCCCCCCCCCCCCCCCCCCCCCCCGTCTCCCCCAGGCCCCGCCTCAGGAGGCAAGGCAAGCAAGAGTGCTAAATAGGAAACTTTGTCCCTGGCAATATGACACACCCTACATGCCCTGTGGCACAGGGAGGCATGGGGCAAATGGGACAGTGTGCGTGCCCAGCAGCTGGGGTTGTAGGTTTTAGGTCTGTCCTGTCTGCACAGGTAGGGAAACTTTCTTCCCAGGGAAGTCCATCTTCTCTGGTTCTGAGAAATTCTCCCATGCTCTGCTGCCTGGGCCTGAAAGCTGGATAAGAATTCCTGCTGCCTGGGCCCCAGAGCAGGGCTTGGAGACCTCTGGACAGCTGGCAGCTCCCTGGCTTTCCCTTTTTCATTTCCGAATTTGGCAGGTTTCTCTTGGAGTGGAAGGGATGGCAGCTGTCTGGAGCAGGTGGGAGTGGGCTGGGGGAGAGAGCAGAGCCAATCAGGTGGACCTGGAGTTCCCTGGGGATGCCAGCAGCTTTCTTTTTTCTTTTGCTTCTTTATCCAGTCACCTCCCCTTCCCTTTCCTCCTCCTCTCCAGCAACCACGTGACTCAGACCAACTGCTCCCCACTTTGGGAGCTTCTGGGCCCTCATGACCTCATCCACGTCCTCCAACCCTGCACATGCTCACTTTGAGAGCTTCCTCCAAGCCCAGCGCTGCCAGGATGTGCTGAGCAGCTTCCAAGGACTATGCAGTGCCCTGGGAGTAGAGCCCGGTGGGGGGCTGCCCCAGTTCCACAAGATCAAGGCCCAGCTCAACTACTGGAGTGCCAAATCACTGTGGGCCAAGCTGGACAAGAGAGCAGGCCAGCCTGTGTACCAGCAGGGCCGGGCCTGCGCCAACACCAAGGTAGATACCCGGTGCCTGGGATGGGACTTGGAGAGTAGAGGTGAGTCAGGGGGGAGACGCATGCCGTGCCCACTCTGCCCTGTGTTTGCAGTGCCTAGTGGTAGGTGCTGGACCTTGTGGTCTGCGGGCTGCTGTGGAGCTGGCGCTGCTGGGGGCCCGTGTGATGCTGGTAGAAAAACGCACCAAGTTCTCTCGCCACAACGTCCTCCACCTTTGGCCCTTTACCATCCATGACCTTCGGGCACTTGGTGCAAAGAAATTCTATGGGCGCTTCTGCACAGGCACCCTGGACCACATCAGTGAGCATCATGTGGGGCCTAGAGGGGTGGGTGGACCTGAGCCACCCAGTGGGGGGCTGCTGGCCCAGTCAAGAAGTGGATGACCTTCAGAGTTCAGGTCCCTCATCTGTAAAATGGGCAGTTGGACTGAGTGATCTTTAAGGCCTTCTCTAGCTCAGACCAGATGCATACTCGTGCGGGGGGAGACCTGCGGTCCCCAGATCCCTGCTCCTAACATCCTCTCCCTTTCAGGCATCCGGCAGCTTCAGTTGCTTTTGTTGAAGGTGGTTCTGCTGCTAGGGGTGGAAGTTCACTGGGGGGTCACTTTCACTGGGCTACAGCCCCCTCTTGAAAAAGGTAAGTTCTCTGCACCAGTGAACCCCTACCTGCCAAGATTTTGGCCTATGAAAGATAAAAGCTGGGTTTGAGAGTCAGCCCCGGCTCCCTTTCTATTAGTGTAGCCTTGTGCAAACCTCTCTGAGTCTCATTTTGATCATCGGTGAAATGGGAGTTGTTTCCTTCCTTGCCAACTGCCCACAGTTGTTGTGAAGGTGCAATTTGGTAGAGGATGCATCAATGCTTTCTAAACCATAAAGCTCTTCACATATTTAAATATTTCATGGGGTTGTCCTGGAAGTATAAGGACCCCTTCAGATTTCCACACCTTGTGCTTCTCAAACTGTCTTCCCCAGGGAGTGGCTGGCGTGCTGAACTCCAGCCCAATCCCCCAGCCCAACTGGCCAACTATGAATTTGATGTCCTCATCTCAGCAGCTGGTGGTAAATTCGTCCCTAAAGGTGAGTGATCCCTTCCCTCAAAGAAACCCAGATCTTGGGCTCCTCCTGGGCCTTTCTAACTGTTATCCTCCTTGTTCTTTTACCACCAACTGCCTGCCCCATCTAGGTTTTACTGTGCGAGAAATGCGCGGTAAACTGGCCATTGGCATCACAGTCAACTTTGTCAACCAGCGCACTGTGGAAGAGACACAGGTGCCTGAGATCAGCGGTGTGGCCAGGATCTACAACCAGAGCTTCTTCCAGAGTCTGCTCAAAGCCACAGGTCTGGGCCCTCTCACGGGGTTCCCTTACTGGCTGACTGTGGGCTGGCTTTCCCCTAAGACTTGTGCTCAGCCCAGTGAATCTCCCACTCCCATCTTTATGGTCTTGGCAACAAAAGGGAAAGAAGTTGTATCCCCAGTAGCTCAGTAGGCACAGCCCCACTTTGCACTCAGTATGAAATATCTAGAATCTTTCACAAGATGCATGGGATTTTGCCTTGTGTTTCTTTACATATGCTGTGATCTAAAAATGATATGAATTCAAAATGGAAGTAGCACTTCAAGAAAATGCCTGCTGTTTATTTTGGCTTCACACTGCCATGCCCCCTGCCATGTGTAACACCCAGGTAGAGAAGCCAAGGGGTCACTCCCAAGGGTGGGCTTATGTGGTGCAGGTCTCAGCTGCCACCTCACCCTGGTTTCTCTCTTTGCTGCAAGTCCTAGGCCTCCTGGGTCTGGCACAGATGTGCCACCAGAACTCGTGGGCCCCGTGTGTGGGGCATCTCATGCAGTCTTAAGATGTGATGCCTCTCTCAGAGGTGGGGCATGGCTGGGAGCTTGAAGAGGTGACATAGTAAGGAGGAGACTCATCTCTTTTCTCCCCTGCCCTGCCCCCCAAGGCATTGATCTGGAGAACATCGTGTACTATAAGGACGATACCCACTACTTCGTGATGACAGCCAAGAAACAGTGCCTGCTGCGACTGGGGGTGCTGCGTCAGGTGACGTCGGGGTTCATGCAGGGAGGTCTGGGTGGCGGTCCTGGGAGGTGGGGTCCTGGACACAATATCCCCCCACTGTATGTGGTGGATCCCCTCTTCTCCTGCCAATGCTCTGGCATTTTCTCCATCCCACAAGCTCTTTGCTTCTGGAATTTACATGGCAATACGAATCACTTTCTGTGCTAACCCTGATGCACCACAGGACTACTTATGTAATCTCTTTGAGGGCGAGGATTCTGTCTCTGTGTCCTTTGCCTGCTGATGACTCCCAGTACTTCAGATGGGATCTGGAATGTATTTGCTACAGAGCTAGTTGAACATCAACTATGTGCTGGGTACTATGTTGAAAACCTTACATTCATTTTTCTCATCTGATTCTCAAAACTACCTTGAGAAGTTAATCATATTATTTTTAAATGATGGGGAAACTGAGGTGCTGAGTTCAGTGATGTGTCCAAAGCAAGTGTCTGACACTAGTCATGGTCCTGGGCCTCAGAGCAAGGTGGGGCCTGGGTCCTCCCTTCAGCAGCGTGAGTGATGAGAGACTTGACTTTGGCAAGCAGGACACTTATAAATTCCTGCGCTAACTCATCCTTCAATTGTTAAGTAGTGTGGGGGAGTCCCTCTCTGAGCCTCTGTACATGCATGTTCTGTGCCCAGATGGGTCTGTGCCCAGATGGGGGTCTGTCCATTTCTGCTTCTGATCTCTTGGTTATGTAGGACTGGCCAGAGACTGACCGGCTCCTGAGCAGCACCAACGTGGTACCTGAGGCTCTGCAACAGTTCGTCCGGGCAGCTGCTGACTTCGCCACCCAGGGCAAGCTGGGGAAGCTGGAATTTGCCCAGGATGCCCACGGACAGCCTGACATCTCTGCCTTTGACTTCACAAGTATGATGCGAGCAGAGAGCTCAGCTCGAGTGCAGGAGAAGCATGGTGCCCGCCTGCTGCTGGGGCTCGTGGGGGACTGCCTGGTGGAGGTGAGGGGGTCAGGGTCCCTGGTTGGGGGAGGCAAAGAGCTGTCTGGCCCTTTAAGAGGCAGGGACCCTTTATAAGGAGGCATAGGGGCTCCACAATTGGAGGAGGAAGCTGCCTAATGAGAAGGTGGTAAAAAAAAAAGTTTTGCTTGCTGTGGGGAGGAGCTGAGGTCAGCTCTGTGGAGGTGAGAGACTACAGGGCCTGGTGGGAGTGGGGGAGTCTGCCAGGAACCTTAGGGGCACCCGGGTTTAGGCACCCCTGTGGACTCCCACTGAGCTGTTTCCTGTCCTCTTGACCCTGCAGCCCTTCTGGCCCCTGGGCACTGGAGTGGCCCGGGGCTTCTTGGCAGCCTTCGATGCAGCATGGATGGTGAAGCGGTGGGCAGAGGGCACAGGGCCCCTAGAGGTGTTGGCAGAGCGGTGAGGCCTGTGTTGTGGGTTCACGTGGGTATGGCTGGATATTGGGCAGGGGTCAGAAAGAGGTTCAAGGGTGCTGGGTGAATAGATGGGGACTTGCGCAAAGTGAATAGCTCTTGAGGAGTGGATACTGATGGGTACCCTCTCACTCATCCCCCTACCCCCTGCCCTGCAGCGAGAGCCTGTATCAGCTGCTGTCACAGACATCCCCAGATAACATGCACCGCAACGTGGCCCAGTACGGGCTGGACCCAGCCACCCGCTACCCCAAACTGAATCTCCGGGCTGTGACCCCTAATCAGGTCAGACTCCATGGTACCCCTACACTGGACTTCCTAGGCAGTCCCCACCTTCCAGGTCAGGCCTTCCCGCTATCTGCCCAGTTACTGCCCCTCTGGGTGAGTCCCCTGGGTAGGGCCCTATACGGATTGAGGAATGGTGTGCTCAACCTGCCTTAAGACACGAAAAGGATTGCCATAGGTACGAGACCTCTATGACGTAATGGCCAAGGAGCCTGTGTGCTGGCAGAATGACAAGACAGACACAGGAACGCCGGCCACAGGTGAGCAGACCTTCCCCCAGGCCCATGTCCAAAATACTTGCCAAATGCAATCATCAGAATAGCTGCAACCTCAGGCTCCTGGGAACAGGATGTTAGAGCACTCTAGGGTGGTGGGAAGTTTGGCGGCACGGAAGGACTGGAGGGGCAGTGGAGCACTGAGCAGCAGCCATCTCTGTGGAAGTATTTCAGCTTTTTATTCTCCTCGACAGCTGTAGTGGCTAAATGGCAGCCATGCTGTTAGCTGTTCTGACTCACCCCTTCCAGTCTTGCTGACCCCAAATCCACCTGTCCTTTGTGCCTCTGGGTCTCTGTTACCACTCAATTCATGACCTGCTATCTTCGATGGCAAGCATTGATTTCACTTTATTCATCCCCACTTGACTGAAAAAGCCATTTTTTTTAAGTGAGAAAATCAGGGTGAAGGAGATGAGCATGAAGGAGATGAGCTTCAGACATGAGCATTAGACTGGTGCCTCAGCAGGTCCCTGTTCCACCTTCCTCCACCTCCCACACTGAGCCCTCACACCCAGCAGCTGTGCTCTGTGAGCCAGGGTGCCATGGCACAGCACAGCCTCTTCTCCCAGGGTTGACAAGCACCCAGGAGGAGCTGTTACGCTGGTGCCAGGAGCAGACGGCTGGGTTCCCGGGGGTCCATGTCACCGACCTGTCTTCTTCCTGGGCTGACGGGCTGGCTCTGTGTGCCCTGGTGCACCGGCTGCGGCCCTGCCTACTGTGAGTTGGGAATCAGGTTTTGGGGTCCCTCTTTCCTGGCTGTGCCCCTCCAAGACAGTGTGGAATGATGAGACGACCGTGGAGTTGGCACACCCAGTGGTGTCCCATCACTTGTTAATAATCCTTCTGCTCAAGCCACACACCTCTCTAGATATTATTCCTGCCTTGATTCTGCCTGTCTATAAGTCAAATGTGTTTAATAGGGAGAACTTTGTGCTCTCCCCCAAGACCAGAATTTGTTGACACTGGTTAATAAAGGGCAAGGCAGAGAATAGAAACCCTTCATGCCCCTTCCCCACTGCTGACCTTCCCCTGCTGCTCTCTCTCCACCCTCTCCTCTTGGGTAGTGTCTGGTGTTTGTGTCCTATTGAGTTTTCTCCCCAACACCCCATAGGGAACCATCAGACCTGCAGGGGATGGGTGCTCTGGAAGCAACTTCTTGGGCACTGAAGATGGCAGAGCACGAGCTGGGTATCACACCAGTGTTGTCTGCACAGGCAGTGGTGGCAGGGAGTGACCCTCTGGGCCTCATCGCATACCTCAGCTACTTCCACAATGCCTTCAAGAATACACCTCAAAATCCAGGTGACCTGGAGGGCAGGTCATCCCAAGTGGGGTGGGAGTGGGGACAGGAGGTGTGTGCGTGAGAGAAGGTATCCTCTGAGGGACAGCCTGGGAGAGGTGTCCCGAACTGGAGCCTAGCTGTCTGATCTGGGGCTACAGTATTAGCCACCCATCTACCCGACTCCCTGACTCTCCCTGTAGGCCCTGTCAGCCAAGACTCCCCAGTTACTGCCAGTGCTGTGCTGTTCCTTGGCAAACTGCAGAGGACTCTGCAACGTACCCGGGCCAAGGTGGATTCCTGGTGGGGGCGCCTGGGCCATGGGAGCACATTTAGAATGGAGGGAGGGGAGGACCAGGAGCTCAGAGCCCCATGCTCACAGCATAGGACTTGTTGCAGGAAAATGGGGAGGATGCTGGTGGCAAGAAGCCTCGCATGGAGGTAAGTGCAGGCTGAGGCTGGACAATCCCTGTGCGGGGTTTACCCACATAGTTTTTCCTATATCCTGTTCCCTTATATCTTGCTCCCCACCCCAGGAACTTTAACTCCCCCATTTAATCTCCCTTCTCCCTAGTCTCACTCCCCTTCCCTTCCAGTCTTTTCTATCTGGACACGGCCACTCCCCATAGGGAGTGTCCCTCTACTCCCCATCCTGTCCCTCTGCTCCCCATCCTGAACACTAACCTCCTTAGGAAAAGGCTGAGACCCCAAGTACTGAAGAGCCACCTGTCCCAGAGTCCAGTCTACCCCTGACACCCCCATCCCTCCAGGAGGAGGTGAGAACCAGGGCCCCGTCTGCAAGCAGAAGCCTGGGGAGGGGCAGGAGGAGTGTTCCGGGGTGAGGGAAACAGGCCTTGACTCCAGCTGGCCTGTTTCATGGGGGTTGTTGCAGGCTGATGCTGGAGACCTGTGTGCACTTTGTGGGGAACACCTCTATGTTTTGGAACGCCTCTGTGCCGATGGCCGTTTCTTCCACCGGAGCTGCTTCCGCTGCCATGTCTGTGAGGCCACACTGTGGCCAAGTGACTATGGGCAGCACCCAGGAGATGGTGAGTGCTGGGAGACCTCCAGAGAGACTTTGGGCCTGGCCTTAGCTGGGGGGCAAGGAGCTTGAAGGTAAAGGGGAATGGGGTGCTGGCCATGAGATGGCAATAGGCCCAAGATGGTACTTTCTTCTTCTGGGCCCAGGGTCTTCTCCCCAAATGTGGTGTTCTGAGAAACCAGGAGGCTATGAGAAATTGGGCTGCAAATCCACAGTCCTACCTCCCCCAGGGCCTTGAGCTGCCTACGACTGATGCCTACTCCCCACCCTCTTCTCTCCCAGGACATTTCTACTGCCTCCAGCACCTGCCCCAACCAGAAAGCGACAGCAACAAAAGCCCCGAGAGTCAGGTAAAAACTAAGTGTGTGTGAGGGTGGAAAAGAGTCTCTCTAGCCAAGCGGACTTTGCATTTTCTCTAGTAGAAGGTAAGCTCCATGAAGGCAGGGATTTTTGTCCTGTTTTTTTTTTTTTATTTTTATTGCTGTATCATAAGTATCTAGAAAATTGAGTAAATAGTTTGAGTGAATGTCAAGGCCCATATTTGCCTAACAGGGTCAACTTGACCTCATACCATACAGTTCATTGACCAGACCACATGGTGGTTTTTTCAGGAGCTTCCCACACTGGTTGAGAACAGCATGCCACCAAGCCCCTCCAGTCCCATGGCCCCCCAGGAGGGAGCCAGTCCTGTACCAAGCCCCAGTCAGCCTACCCGTCGGCTGATCCGTCTCTCCAGCCCGGAACGCCGTCAGCTATCCTCCCTTAACCTTACTCCTGGCCCAGAAATGGAACCTCCACCCAAGCCTCCCCGCAGCCTCCTAACTGAGGCCAAGCAGGCCCTGGAGGACAGCTTTGTGGGTTGGGGAATGCCAATCCAGACACCTCAAGGTAACCACTCTGCCCAGACATGCTGACCCAGGGTGGGGACAGGGCAGGAGGTATTGGGATTCCTGACAGGGAAATGCTCAGGAATGGAAAGGGAGGTTTTGGGGATCCCAGGTCATGTCACCTCTGTTCAGTTCTTGAGACCATGGAGATGGAGGAAGAGAATCCCTCCTCCAGTGAAGAGGAAGAGGAAGAGGCGATTGTGGACTTAGCCATGGAGCAGGTGAGTGGGAGGAAACTGTTCTGCCCAAGCCAGCATACATCCATTAAATATACCCCCCACAGGAGAAACCTACATTCTGCTCTCTCCTTTGAGGCCTTCTTCAGATGTCTTCTCAACCAGTCTCTTTCATGTCTCTAAGCTTCCATCTTTCCTGCCAGAACTTACCCCACTCCCAGCCTAGGTTCCTTTCAGCTCCTTCCAGAGCTTTCCCAAACTCTATCCACCAAAGAGCTAGGCCCTACCCCTGACTGGCCTGACCCTGCCATAGACCCTGTTAACCTTGGCGAAGAATCCAAGCAACATGAGCAACTATCCAACGTGGAATCGGACCCTGCTACGCCGTGCTAAGGAGGAGATGATGAAGCGGTTTTGCCAGGCCCAGGTGAGGCGCAGGGCCTCTTGAGTGTGGAGATCAGAGCTCCTTGAGTGTTCCGTTCTTGAGCAATATGAAGACTTCTGGGCCTGCTGTCTTGTACCCCTCAGGCCATCCAGCGGCGCCAAAATGAGATTGAGGCTGCTCTGAAGGAGCTGGAGGCTGAGGGCGTGAAACTGGAGCTGAACTTGAGGCGCCAGAGCAGTGAGTGAAGACAGAGGCGGGACAAGCTAGGGCACCTCTGTCGCTAGCACCTTGTTCAGCCCTCAGCAATCCCTCAAACCCTTAGCAGGCCCTTTGTAGGCTCCACTTCGCATGCCATCACCTCTCTGACCCTGGCTGGAGGCCTCCTGACCACTCTGCCCTGCTTCTTCTCATCAGGTTCTCCAGAACAGCAAAAGAATCTATGGGTAGAACAGCTGCTGAAGCTTGTTGAGAAGAAAAACAGCCTGGTGAATGAGGAGGCTGAGCTCATGATCAGGTAAGGGGTAGAGGGTATTGACAGTGGCACGTGAGTTGAGCCCAGCAGTCCTTGGGTACCTGGTCAGCTGAGTTTCCTCTATCCTGCCCTCCACAGGGCAAAGGAGCTGAACCTGGAGGACAAACAATGGCACCTGGACCAGGAGCTACGAGGCTACCTGAACCAGGATGGTAGGTGGAATGTGGGAAGATGACATCATGTGGCTGGCATGACACAAGCCTCGTAATCTTAGCTACTTAACAAACAACATGGTTTTCTAGTCCCAGTCCCTCTGAGCACCTCAGGAGGCAGCCAGAAGATAGGGCCCCAAGTCCCTACTCTGTTGCCAGTTCAATCAGAGCTGCCCAATTAGGCTTTCACACAGGCCTTCCTTTGCTGCTGTTAAACAATGCCTTTCCCACAGGCACTGACAAACCTAGTTTTACAGATTAGGAAACAAAGCCTAGGATGTAGACGTCACATAGGCTGGGCCCAGGTTATACCTCTGCTGCCTCCCTGCCCAGTTTTCTGTTCTCTAAGCTTCCTGTCCTTCCTTCAGAAAACCTAAAATCAGATGATGATCGACGGAAAGAGAAAAACATCCTAAAGAAACTGGTGGACGTGGTGAATGAGCGAGATGCCCTCATCCGCTTACAGGAACAGCGCAGGCTCAGCGAGCTGGCCTTGGGGTCAGAGGCCCAGGCCTAGAAGAGGACAGGCTGCTGACCTCCTTTCCTACAAGACCATGTCATCCTAGGAAAGGATAGTTCATTTTATAATAAAAATATAAAAACAAAGAGGACTTGGCTTCCTGCTGGTGGGAGGTATGTAGATGTGCAGGAGCCTAAAGATGCACTTTGTGACAGTCACTCATTCTTGATCCCCAATCACTGCCTCTACAAGAAAAAGGCAGAGCCACAGAAGCATCAAGCTTTATTCTTCCCCAGTTCCGTCCCTCTCCTGCTGCCCAGGAAGCAGGACTAGGGGAGAGGGTGGGTTCAGGTCTTGGGCCTCCTCTGCCCTTTTCAGCACATGCTGCAGCTCAGACCGGGCCCTACATAGGTTCTTGGTCTCCTGCATGTGGAAGAGGTAGACCGCACCTGCCCCCAGCACCAGTCCTACACTGGGGGTCCAGAGTAGAATGGCCACTTGCCTAACACCCCCTTCAACCACCAGGGCACACAGCAATGCCAGGAGAAGCAGCCCCAGACCAATCGCATAGCCAGCCAAGGTAGTCCACCAGCGAGCTTGAGCCACACCCTGGTCCAGCTCCGTCCAGGCCTCCTTCAGCACACTGTTCAATGTTGACCTCTCTTTTGGTCCTAGAACAAGCAAGGCAGTGGGGTGCGAGAGAGGGTCAGAGTGGAGGAGCTGCCTTATGGTGGAGAAGAACCAAGGGAAAGGGTAAGAGGTGACTCACCATGGGTAGGGCTGGGGTTGTACTCAGGGGGACTGTGTCTCACACACAGAGTAGCCATCAGGGCCTCATGATCAGAGAGGGGGGTGCCAGAGTTAGGGTGATGGCCTGTTGTAGTTTTGAGAGTCCTACAGGAAATGTAAAACCCAGAAACCGCCTATGAAAAGGATGAGAGAGAACACATTTGCATTCTTTCCAGAGTAGCAACTCCCGGTTACCCTTTCTCCAGCCATCAGCAGTCTAAGACAAGTTGGCTGGACAAAGGATCTGCACGGGCTGATGAGAGACAAAGGGACACTGCGAGAAGGCACACTGGCGGGGAGAGGCCTGACCTTGTAAAGCATGTAGTCAATGCGAATGCCCGAGGAAAATGGCTCCAGCTCCTGCTGCTTGACATAGCAGTTTTCAGGTACCATTGTACAGCCTTCATCAGAGCCCTACATGAAGAGGTGTTTTGTGCTGGATTGTGGGGGAAGGAAAAGGAAGAGAAGCTGGGGGGATAAGCTGGGACAAATAATCAGGAGCTTCTCACCTTGAAGTCTTGGGTCTCCAGGTAAGCATCAAGTAGTCCTGTACACTCCATTAGCAGGCGGCAGCCCAGGTCCTTTGGGTGCAAGTTGAGGTCCCCACACAATAGAATCACGTCGGCCTTCTTGGATGTGTGGCTGGGGGAATCAGGTTAATGAGGCAGGATATTTTTCCTCACCAGCTGTTGCCCTTAGGACCTTGGCCACCCCTCAGTCCCGGGGTCCCTTCCCTCTCCCCCTGTTCACGCCCAGGCTCACACACTGGATGAACTGGGCCAGTTCCCAAGCTTGGGCCACACGATGTGCCAAGTAGATGTCCTTCTGTCGACTGTACTCGGCATGGAGCTGAGCAAGATAGATGAGATGATAGCAGATGAGACAGAAGGTCCCAAGGGGAGGTCTAAATCAGAGCTGGTGTCTGTCATTCAGCCTGATGCTTGGTAAAAAGGACTGAAACCTGCCTACTGATCCTAAGCGATCCTGCCCTCAATGCCTCCTCCCTAGGCAGCCCACTTGGGAGTCCCACTCCCCAACAACCCCCCCACCGCCACTTCCACCAGACTATCCCTGTGCTTCACTCACGTGGGTCACATAGGCATTGAGCACCAGTCCACTTAGATGGAGCACCAGAAGCCCTACAGCCTTTCCACAGAACCAGTCACCATGATGGATCTGAAGGCAGGAGGGGGCAGAAACAATTCAGAGCACTGCTACCCTCCTTATGCACATGCCCTGGTACCCTAGAAAGGCTGTTTCTTATTATGTCCTAGTAGGGGATGGGGAAAGGAGGTGGAAGAGGTCAGAAGGCAGGCTTACCATGTAGGGATAGCCATTGAGGGTATAGACATGCTGGGTGAATTCTTGGATTGGATGTTTGGAGAAGACACAGAGTCCACTCCCAATGATGCCGCTGAAAGCACAGTCCTGGTTAATAGCCAGAAAGGCAGGGCAGGAAATACCCAGCCCTCTCCCCTCCCAGTTCTAATCAGATACTGCTGGGACCAGCACCAGAACGAAGCTCAAAGTGACAGATTTTGTGGGATGACCGGATAGCCTTATAATAAGGAAGTGATGAGCTAGAGAGATAATATCTTTCTGATTCCAGCCTTACCTGCTCCCACACCCAGGGCAGAGGACACTATAGGGAGAGGGATGAAGGTGAAGGGAGGCTAGGAAAGGGCTGACAGGGCCATGAGAGTTCAAGTCTGAGAGCAGGCTTCCTGGCCTCACCTCCTGAAGTAGTGTGCGGCTGGGTAGGTGGGCAGCAGCTTCTGCTTCAAGTACTGGAAGTCCTGCTCACTCCACACCTGAGGGAAGGGATGAAGATGCCTGCCAGGTCCTTCCACCTGGGGGAACACCGTCTCCTGCACCCCCAGTTGCCTCTACTCCCAGCCTGGGTTCCAAACCAGTTCTGCACACCCCTACCTCCTCCAGTAAGGCTAGATCGTAGCTCTCCATGTTCAGAAAGTCTCCCAGGCGCTGCATTCGATCCTCGCGATTCTTGCTCAGGTAGGGAATAGCCCTGAGGAAGGAAAAGACCAGGGGAGGTAACAGCTGGGGGGCGGTGGTGTGCTCGTCCCCCGGGGCAAAACTGCAGCTGAGGTGCGGGCCTTGGAGATGCGGGTTCCTCCCCACCACCCTGGACCCCCAGATCTGATGGCAGGGTAGAGTGGAGGCCCAGACAAGAGGAAGGCCTCCCACTTCTGGTTATGCGGGTGCGGATGGGACCGTGGCCCCAGGCCCCAGCCGCGGGCCTACTCACCAGCAGTTGAGGTTAAAGACCCTCAGTCGCAGGGAGAAGTTGGGCTTCATGGCTGGGCAGCTCCAGAGTCGCAGGACCTGTCCTCTGGGACGCCCCGGGGAAGGCAGGGCCGAGGCCGGCGGCGGACGCACCTCCCCGGGGCGGCGCGCACAGGTGGTCGGCCCCGCCCCGCGCCTCCCGGAAGAACGCGCTTCCCCAGTCGGCCGCGCTCAGGCGCCGGCCAAGGCGCGCGGCCCGGGGCGCACTTCCTCGTCACCCCGGCAACGGGCGGCTCGCCCCGGACTGGCCGCCCACCAGCCCGGAAAGGCGAGCGGCGGCGCAGTCCGGGCGCGGGCGGGCGGCGAGGGCCGCACGCGGGGAGTCCGGAGGGGCTGGGGGGGGGTCCCCCAAGGGGGCCTGGGGGGGCGAGGAGCCGGGCTAGGGCACTCGGGGCTCCCCGTTCCTTTTCCCCAGAGCTCACCCCCGGCCCGCGCGCCCTCCCGCGTTTTCTCGCCCGGGTTGGCAGCAACAGGCGCAGAGTTGAGGGAAGACGGGCCGCCCGCCCCTCGCCTCGCTCCTCCCGCCGAGCGCCGGGGCGGGGCCGCGCGGTCACCCTGGCGACGCACAGTGTTTGTGCCCCGAGTAGCCCGGGAGCGCGGCCATGGCCAGCTTGCAGCCCGGCGGGCAGGGGTCCGCCGCGTGCCGCTCCGCGTCGCCGCCCGAGAAGCCGCTGCGGGTGAAGGTAGTGGGACTCTTCAAAAGCTCTAGCTTTCAGATGGCGAAGAACACAGCTGAGGTAACGGCGTTGAAACCAGGAGTGTGAACGGCCCTTCTACGTCCCGTCAGGCGCCTCCTAGTGGTGAGGGTTGGCGTGTCCTGAGGGAGGGACACGTCCCGGCTGGGCGGGCTGGAATGATCCGTGCATGTGGGGGCCAGGTCCAGGGCAGGGCAGGCGCTCCACTTCCAGAAAGGTGGCCTTGAAAGGCAAATTCAAGCCAAGGAAGAATACAGAACCTGAGTGGGAATAAAGGTAATTCCTCGTCACCTATTTTATTGCACATTAATTTTTGGATTTTTCAATTCATGAAAAAATTGTTCAAAATATTACCATAGCACAGTATTACCAAGATTATTAAAGTATTTCTTAAAAAGGGAAAGGTATTATAAAAAAGTTTGTTATCATTTAACCAGGTAATTTTCACACACTCCCAAGTGAAGAAGGGTTTTTAAGATTTTTTAATAAATTTGTAACAGTGACTGCATTCCGATCAAATTAGGTGCTTAAGGGATTTCTTAAAATGACCCACCAATGCTTTGGGAAACCCCAGTATTCATTTGTAAACACATAGAACAAAATAAAAGGGAAAACGCTTTACCTGGAAGAATTTCATCAGGTCACTATTGCTGCAGCACACCTGTAACCATGCAGGAGAAATATACAAATGTACATACTATTGAAATGTAGAATTCATTATGTTTTGGGGGCTCTAGAAATACTATTGTAAGATCTTCCCAACTTTCCCTCCTTCAAAACCTCACCGGACCCCAGGATCTTGCCTTGTTCATGTTTGTCTTCCCCAAAGTACCCAGCTGGATACTTGTCACAAAATGTTACCGCATAGAAAAAAATCTTTAGAAATTCCTGCTTTGTTAACCTGCTCCAAGTCTGAAGAATTCAAGAAAAGTGTAATTATATCAAATCAGGAAATAGAAACTAATTTGTGGGTTCTAGGTAAAGTTTACATTAAGATGAAGAGAACAAGTGTTCAGAAGTCTGTGAAAACCATACATGAATTATCAAAACAAGTAGAAATTATGGGCTGTAATAGTTGTATTGATGGGATTAGTAAAGTTTTATGGTCCAAGATGTATTGAGAGAATTTGAGAGAATTCTTTTCCCTTATTTGTCTTAACTTCTTTCCTGAAGGCACATGTTTTCTGTGCCTACAACCACAACCTATAGATGTTTTGGCAAATTTTTTTTCCTGTAAAGTCCAGATAATAAATCATTGGACTTTCTGGTCCATAGGCTCTCAGATATAACTACTCAACTCTCTTCTTGTTGTATGAGAGCAGTCATAGGCAGTATGCATATGAATATAATATTATTATGGATGCTGAAATCTGACTTGCATATAATTTCACATGCCATGAAATATGATTCCTTTTTTTAACCATTTAAAAATCTAAAAATTATTCTTAGCCTTTAAGTCTTAAAAAATAGGCAGTGCCACAGATTTGACCATAGTTTGCCTACCCCTGTGGTAGAGGACACAAAGTCAAGAAAATTATATCTTTATTATATTAATAGCGTTAAGTTTCTCTTTCTTATGCTTATGCCACGATAGCTCTCTTTGAGATGAAAATTTATCAATGTCAGTTTAATTAGCTGTATCTTAAAGGTTTCTTGAATATATTCCCAATGGGATGATTTGTAAGCAATCCAGATGCCTTACTAACTGATAAAGATTTAGATTTGTAAAGAGTCAGTATAGTATACGTACTCTAATTTGGATGTAGTCCATTCTCTGAACACTCAATTATGAAAGAAGTATGATTAAGTGTGCTTAATTTGAAAATTATTGGGCTGTTGCTCAGCAATAGCAATCATCCTGCAAGATTGCCTCACACTGAGCATAGATGCTGGAACTGAGGAAAAGAACACATCATTTGTTGGTTGTGTACAGTGGTCTAAGAACTTAGGGAATGGTCCTATTGCTTTTGCCTCTTCTACCAGCCTGATCACACCTTTTCCCCTCTTGAAATACACACTCCTGATGAAGCATGCCAGTCCAGTGTCCTCTTTTGGACCACAACAGGACCTATGAGCACAGTCCTTGGAGGAGAAGGTGCCAGCTGGAGAGGCCAGCTGTCACTTTTCCCTGTTGGCCCATCTATTCCACACACCCATTCAAAAAAGTGAAGCCTAATTGTTATTAACTTCTCTTGCTTTAGGAGGAGGCAAACTGTAACATATCAGAAATCAAAAGGGTTTTTTTGGACAGGATTGTTAACCAGTTAAAAATTTTCTCTGATTCACACAGTCAAAATAATACAATATATGTTACACCAAAACAATCTCTAAATCTTAACATATATGTAAACAACTACAAAAATGTCCATTTGGTCATCCTCCATGTATCAGTAAAGTAAAGCAATAAACACTTAGCTATTTTAGTTGAAAGTGTCTAAAGGTGCACTGAGGTTTACTAAGAGTTTAGTTTATGGGGGAAGAAATGGTCCTAAATGAAGATGGGAGCTCACAAAACAATTGGCATAAACTCATTTATTTGTTCATTTGTTTACTCAGTTGCTATATGTGGATGGTCCACTGTGTGCCAGACGTTGAGGCCAGTGGGAATATAGGAAAAGTAAGACGTAGTCTTTGCCCTCAAGGAGTTTATACTCTACAGGTGAGAGACAAATAAGTCACAGCCAAGTGTGGTCTGGGGAGCACAGGGGCCTCTGGGAACAGGCAAGGGGCATCTAAGCCAAACTGTAGCCTGAGTGTGCATTATGTAAAACTTCTTCCAGACCCTGTAAAACTTGGGGGAAATGATTATTACTTTAAGAGAATGTATCTAAAATAATTATTCTGTTTTGAAACCTAGACTCTGAAGATTAAATATCCATCCAAATTTCAAGATCCTATAGTAGTTCCTCTTCAAGAATTTGCATGGCATCAGTATCTACAGGAGAGGAAAAGGGTAAAAGTTGTTTGGGATGTGGGAGATATGGACAAAGTTGTGCTTGAATTATCTATGCCTCATTTTGGAAAAACTGAACCAGTAATTTTAATGCAATTACATTTTCTGTATATTATACTCTTAAATTATTTCAATCATTTTACCAGACTGATTTTAAGAAAAGTAAATCATTTCCAAGATTTCCTTTTGGAAGTTGTGTGATAAGGTAAGTTTTAAATCCTCAGTGTTACTACTTATCCCTGCTAATGTTACTCCTCTTTCCTTGCATATCATTCATACTTCCTGTGACCCCCTGACACTCAGGTCACTATAGCCTGCCACTTTTCTTGCCCTTACTCTAGAAGGTTTTATTTATTTATTTATTTATTTTAAAGATTTTATTTATTTATTTTTTCATAGAAGAACTGGGGTGCAGGCCAGAGGTGTGGCTATGTGGATGTGTGAGAGAGGATTTACCAGAGACAGAGTGGGGAGCAGAACAGGTGGATCTACTGAAATACACTGCAGAGGGAAGCAGTGGGCAAGACAGGAGAGGTCTGCTGCACCATGTAGGTTAGCTCCCTGCCAGGGGATCGAACTCAGGCAGTTGCAGTTGCAGTGATAACGCTGAGACTTAACCCCTAGGCCACTAGGGAGGCTCCCCTCTGAAAGTTTTTAGTGGTTGGTATACAGCACAGATAAAGAAGGGACTTGTGTGGAGTTGTTATCTAGGGGCGCTCTTATGACAGCCACCAAATTCCCACAGGGCAACCTTGTCCTGGTTGACACTTTCTTTTTTGTGTACTGTCCCCAACAGTACGCTTGCAGCAAATGCAGACCCTTGGGCTAGCAGAACTTGTCCAGGGATGGCAGATATATTTCCTCTTGGGTGCCAGCCCTATTGTTGGTAGTGCTGCTTGTAGCAAGTAATGTGAGGATTCTAAAGTGACATTTCGCTCACGGGCACCTGGTTTTGGGGGAAGGTTAGACTGGGGCATGCCTCCTACTTGTTACCCCAACCCAGTCTTGTGGAGAGTCTCAGTCCTGTCTCCCCTGCCCCGCCCCTTCTCCCCACTGGCTGGTGAAAACCCTTTTCCCCACCAGAGCAGTTTCAATTGTTGTGTGCTCAGTTACACAGGATATCCTGTGATCCGGTGGTTATCATGTAGATGTAGATTGTCTTATTTTATAATTCCTCTGCATAAAATGCAGATGTAAACAGTGCAAAACTGAGCCAAGAGCATCGTTTGTTAAGTCTTCTATCCAATTTTTGCACTGAAATTCAAATGAAGCCATAGTAAACACTTACACAAGGTGATTACTAAATACCAGATATTATTATAATAATTTTTTTGTATAAATGAACTAGTCCTTACAACAAGAAGGGTAACTAGTGGTCCTGGTTTGCCTGGGACTAAGATTTGCTGGAAGGTAGAAATTTCAATGCAAAAGCTAGGCAAACAGTTATTCACCTTAGCATAAAACAATGTTTTTCTTAATTTCGATCATAAACTACTATACTGCCTACCAGTGTTGTGCTCTCCATCAACAGGACAACCGTGATCTCATGTTTTGTATTTTGTACATATTCCCACTGATCCTTAAAGAAAGATTGATATGGATTCTAATCCATAATTTCCTTCCCTTTTCATTCTGGGTTACTGATCTTAAAGGGGACATAGTTTAGGGCCTCTTTGGTGGTGCAAGGGGTTTAGACGCAGCACTATGAAGCTATCTGCAGCCAGTGCAAGGCAAGTTTAATCCCTGGCCATGGAGGTGACCCACATGGCATAGCAGACACCTCCAATCTTGCCCGCTGCTCTCCTCAGCAGTGTATTTCAGTCAATCCACCTGTTCTGTTCCCTACTCTGTCTCTGGTGAATCTTCTCACCCCCCACACCTCGGTTTATACCCCAGTCTTATATGCATACATAAATAATTTTTTTTAAAGGGGGACATAATTTGGTGACCACACACTGGAATTTAGAAGGGTCACCATCACTACTATGTGAATGAAAACACTAATCTCTTTATTTTGAGTAGCTTAGAACTTAAAAGTATTGATAAAGATGACTTATCTTCCTCACTTACTATGCCCAGGAAATCCCTGTTGGCTCTCAGGAAACATTTTCTCATCCTGACTACCTTCTGTCAAAAAGGCATTCTTCCAATCTTTGGTATTGACAGCTGTGCACAACAGCTTCCCCTTATCTGTGGTATTGCTTACTAGTTTCAGTTAACATGTGTTCCAAGAAAAATATATACAAGAAGATATGTTGAGAAAGAGAAAGATAGAAACCACATTCACACAATTTTAATTAAAGTATATTATTATTCTAGTTTATTATTAATTATTGTTAATCTCTTATTGTGCCTCATTTTTACATTAAGCTTTATTATAGCTACATGTAAATAAAGGAAAAAACATAGTATACATAGGACTCAGTGCTCTTTGCTATTTCAGCATCCATAGGAGGTCTTGCAAAGTATCCCCCCACAGAAAAAGAGGGGACTACTAATTACACAAAACTCCTAACCTCATCCAGCATACCATAGTAAAATGTGCTTCAAAAATGAAGCCAGGGACTGCATCTTGTTGTCAAGTTAGTATAACAAGTATGCTATACACACAGGTTCCATCTATTATCTACCATTATATCATATCACTAGGCGGCCCCTAGTGATGTTAGATTCTTAAGAATGTTCTTAAATTCTTTCTGAGAACAAAGTTCTGAAAAAATGACAATGTATTTTTTAAAGATTCAGTCCCAGAGTTTAGAGTCTTTGTGGGTTAAGCAAGTTTTTCTTTTTCTCATCACATTTATGTGTGTGTGTTTACATTTCCTTTATAGGAACTCAGGAATGAAACTTGGGTATATTCTTCCTTTGTGATGTGTTTTGTTAATGATCAACTCCTCGGTGATGAACTTGATCTTCAGAAATGGGCCCACAAGATATGGGATACAGTTGATTTTAAACCCCCTGCACTTTACGAGGCACTTACTGAGGATTATTCTATTAAATTCTTAAAAGACACCAAGGCAAGTTATACTGATTTTTAAATTTTTAATCTTTTACATTGATTCAGCATTAATTATGGATATCCTGACAAAAAGGACCATAAAATAATAGGAGACTAAGTTTTCAGTTTTCAATGACCTTATGATCTAGTTGCAAAGGATTGTTTTGTGGTAGGTTCAGCTCAGTGGTGAGTAAAGTCAGCATATCTCTACAGAAAGAGAACATCCCTGTTCAAACACTTTGCTCCCCATGGAGATATTTATAGATTGCTCTCTGCCTTAAAATATAAAGACCCCACCCCCACAAAACGTCAAACCTGTCATTCTCTCATCTTTAGTGAAGTGTTTTAATTAATACTTTCTAGCACTTAAATGAGTGCTACTACCCTAAGAGAAGGAAAGTATGAGCATAAAGGGGACATTAAAAGCATGATGCCTTCTTTACAAAAGCAGGAGTAGACAAGCTATAGTACTGGGAGATTTCCAGTGGCAGAGGATAGTCAGGAAGCCTGAAGCCCAGAGAGAGAGACAGGCAGACATCAGGGTAGAGAGGCAATAGATATAAAAGTGCTTTGTGATTATGCTCAGAACCTTTGATGTAACAACTACCATATCCTGAAATCATCTCATGCCCACGATGCCTGTGCCCACAGAAAGACCCAGTGCTAGGAGCTGAGGTGTGCAAAGGCAAAGACCTCTCTCCTTGGCCCTTGTTGAACCACTCCCTTAAACAGAATCTGAAACATAGTAGGTGCCAAGTGAATGAGGGCAAATGCACTTGGAAAATTCTCTGAATTCTGGGTGTAGGTAGGTCTTTGGGGTTCATATTAGTTAATTTCCAAAGGGGCGGGGTCCTAGAAAGTACATTTGTGCTCTGGGACTGGCAGGAGACAACCATGAAGGCCAGAATTAGTGGGAAACAAGCTGGGAAAACGAGAGTAGCAGTTAACAATATCAAACTACTGTGATTAACATGAAAACCTCACAACTGACAGGGAGACTTGAGAACCAGCTTTGGAAAATAAGTGGGAACCAAGGGAGATCTGTCAGCAGGAAAACATGGCAAGAGTCACTGTGTGCGAACTCGCAGCCAGGACACTGCCATGTTGCTGTATTCACCCAGAATATCTTCTCAGCTCTCCTTCTGTCTCATTGCATCACCCCCTGGAGATCCAGGCCAGAGTTGCTGAGTAATGAGGCCCCTGTCATTTCCCACAACCTGGTTCTCACAGAGGAGGGAGAGGGAGTATCAGGCCTTTAGGTTCTATAGGCAGTGATGGACCCTGTGGGGAGTTCCCAAATAGAAAAGGTGCTCAAATGTTAATCAGCGGGGGAAAAAGCAGATCCACTAAAGAAAAGTTGATCTTACTGTTCATTCTGAACCAAGGAGTTAGATTTTAGCCAGAAGGAAAGTCAAGCCAGCAGAACTTTCATAGAGTGTGGCATAATCCTCTTTGCTTTTTCTTTTTAACACTTAGGGCTGTGCAGAAACAGGCTGGAGTGAGGAAAGCCTGGTGGCAGGGGCAGGGTAACCATTTAAAAAGGTGCTATAGCAGCATGGACTGGAGATAATGACAGACTGAACTAATTAGGGGCAGTCAAGAGAGAGGAACTAGATTCCAAAGAAAATCCTTAAATTTTTTCATGCAGAGGCTAGATTTTTCTTGCTGATAAAACCTAGGAACTTGTTTGCTTCTGGGTTGGAGTGACCTGCTAGACAATTTTGTTTGTGTAACCTTGTGTTGCATTCATTTGCTCTCGTTTCATTGGAATTTTCAGAATTATCTACTCTTGACAATGGCATGAAAACAATATGTTGTTACAAGGGGAAGCTTAATGGACTTATTGCAGACATCAATCATGATTTCCAGTATATCTTCTTTTTCTTCCTAAGCTGTAAAATTTATATTATACCTCTCATTCCGAAGTTATAACATTCTCTTATAATTGAGAACTTGTGATACAGAAGCTGAGAGGCAAAATTTAAATATAATTATATAGACGTAATACTACCTTCCTGGATGCCATATAGCACAATATTATTTCAGTCTTTTAATTAAAAAAAAAAAGACTAGAGTGACAAAATGATGGTGGTACTATATGTAAAAGTGGTTTAATTTATGTTTCCCAGATTCTTTTTTTTTCTCATATAAGAGCTGGGGTGTGGGCCAGAGGTGTGGGGGGTGAGAAGATTCACCAGAGACAGAGTAGGGAGCAGAACAGGCAGATTTATTGAAATACACTGCTGAGGGGAGCAGCAGGCAAAGCAGGAGAGTTCTGCCGGACCATGTGTGTTAGCTCCCTGGCTGGGCTGGAACTCAGGCGGTGATAGCACTGAGACTTAAACCCTAGGCCACCAGGGAGGCCCTATTTCCTAGATTCTTGAGAAATAGTGCAGGGCAAGTGATGTATCTTGCTAAGTAAGACAGCATTTTTATGTATGAGAATGGCACCTAAAACAGCTGCATTCCATGAGATCTCTGCTCCCTAGATGAATGTTATTCTGGTAGAGACTAGTGTTTTCATTTTGGATGTCTCTCTGTAGGGCTAGCAAGGTCTCACAAGTGCTAGTTGACTCTATCAGAAAGAGTGTCAATTAAAAACAAGAGCAGGGGGCATCTGAGAATGTGAAGATATGATTGGAATCACTCAAAAGTACAGCATCCTCTCTTCCTTACTCCTGGATATTGTGGCCTTATTTTCCTACTCAGAAAGGGTATTGCCTAGCTGTGGTTAGCTGTACCATCTGAAAATCTAGAACCTCTAACCAAAGATTAGCTAGATCTTTTCCCAAAATTACTCAGGAAAGAAATCTCAATCTGCTTCTTTTCCCAAAGGGACCAACAACTGGTGTTTCTTAGCACACCTAGTTTGTGATGTATTTGGATCTAGGTGTTGTATTCTCAGTATTACATGATAGGTTAATGTTATTCAAAGCTTCACTATCAAAAGGTCTTACAAAGTGTGTTACTTTGATTGTAAAGATTTGATATAAAATGAAACTTTTTTTCCCAGTCATCTTTTTAATTTTGCTGTTGTCATATCTAATGTTGTTAAAAGCTTAAAACAGAAAATGTTCTCTTCTACTTTTGGTCATTTATTAAACTTTCTTGCAAGACATTGACCTGCCTTATCTTTTTTTCTTAATTTTAATAGCATGATTTTGTGTTCATGGACATTTCTATTGATTATTACCCAGTGGGAAGATTGATTTTTGAGGTAAGAGTGTTTGTTATTACTTTTTAACAAGTGGGAGGAGCGGGAATCTGTAAATATAGAAATATTAAATATCAAAACCTTTTATCTTTATTTTGTAGCTATTTCGTGATGCATGTCCCAAAACATGTAGAAATTTTCAGTTTTTGTGCACCGGAAAAGCAGGGTTTTCTAAAAGTGGCATCAGATTACACTACACAGGTTCAATTTTTCATCGTATAGTACAGAATGGTTGGATACAAGGAGGAGGTGAGTTTAAAATCTTAAATACAACTCAATTGCAACATAAAATCAGAGTATCCAAAATTCTATCTGCCTTTGTGAAATGCATATAAAATTGAATATATAAATACCTAATATATATTTAAATGGTGTTTTATATATGATCAAATACTGAATTAATATATTCACACTCTTAAAAATTTCCATAATTATTAAAATAAGCAAATTTAAAGTATGTTACCAGGAATATTCCAAATTAAAAAGTGATGTAAAAAAATAGGAGAACGATAGTTAAAATAAAGATGCTGTTATGAAATTTACACCCATTCCAAAGAAATGGAGAAGAAATATCTGACCATGGGAGTGTTAACACTGTCATGATTCAGGAAAGTCTAGTTCTGCAGTCAGAGAAACTTAGTGAACAAGAATTTATCAATGTAAATGAGGAAGGTGGTTGTGATGAAAATGTACCAGAGGAAGTGATGCCAACAAAAAACTTCATATTAAAAGAGTCTTAGGAATATTTTACAACATTCAAACTGAAAAGGATAAAATGTCGGAAATCAATCCCATGTTAGAAAGGCATATAACAATTGTCCAAGACATAGAAAAGATGCTTGCTGTATACCAGGAACTGAATCATGAGAAAGAAGCATTATTCAAGCTATACTTGAGAAGTTATTTAAAAAGAAATAAAGCATTTCTGGGCCTCCCCTGGTGGTGCAGCGGGTTGAGCGCAGCGCTGTGAAGCTGTCCACAACCTCTGCAGCGTGGATTCGATTCCCGGCTGGCCAGGGAGAAACCCACATGGTGCAGCAGACCTCTCCTGTCTCGCCTGCTGCTCCCCTCAGCAATGTATTTCAGTTAGTCTGCCTGTTCTGTTCCCTGCTCTGTCTCTGGTGAATCCTCTCACCCACCTGTGCATCTGGCCTGTACCCTGGTTCTTGTATGCATGAATAAATAAATCCTTAAAAAAAAGAAAGAAAGAAAGCATTTCAACTCTGAAAAAAGAAGTAGGATAGTATTTTTAAAATCAAAATGTAATTTCAAGTACTTAAATAAGAGTACCTAGAAGATAGGGTGCTATTAAGAAATTAAATAAATGGAAACAACTTATTTCTCATCAAAGGTAATTATAGCATTAGAACTGAAAACTAAGAGCCAACGCATTTTGATGGTCAATTTGCTTTGTTTTCAGGTTGATCCTTTGACTTTACATGAACTGGCGCCTAATTAATGGCACCAAATTAAATTTTGAAGGCCTTTGTATGATATCTCATAGGGAGCAATCAGGCAGCAATTTAAAAATAATTGGCTTAGGAGATTTGCTTGAACTCGAGGACATACACAGAACCTTAAATTAATATTTCATTATCTTTCTATAATCTGGAATGTTCTGAGGCTGATGAGGAGAAAAAGCCTAGCTTGTTTGTAAATAAACTGCTTTCCCCTCAGTTTGTACAAAATGAGATCATATCACTATTGCTTGTTGTCTAACCTCCTTGTCCACTTAATATATATGGCATTTCTCTTCCTATGTCTGCAAACATAAACATATAAATATTTAGGGTCTGCCTAGTTTTTCATCATAGTGTTATACCAATTTAATTGCCCATTGGTGAACATTTGGGTTGTTTTCAAATTTTTGGTAGTGTAAACCAGTTCTCATGGGGACCAATTTCAGAATCTAGTGTTGTATATTATGTGCTAGATTCTCAGGTGCTATGTTGCTTTTTGTTTGGTTTGATTTTGGTTTTAGTTTTTGGTTAGAGCTACATATCTCCCATACCAAAATCAAGATTTGGGAAAAGTAGGTTTTATTTATTTAAATTGAACTTTCCCAATTTAAAGTGCACAGATCTTGAGTCCTGTTTCCAAACATTGAGGTAATAATGTTAAGGACAGTCTGGGGAAAATTCTGATTACTAGATCCAAACTAAATCCAAACTGATAACATAGAAATTGTATCACCCTGGGTAAGGCACTTGGCATTTCTGAATCAGTTTCTTAATCATAAAATAGGAATAATTATAATATCACAGGATGTGTTAAGGATTCAATAACATTGTATAGTGAAAGTGCCAAGCTCTGTAAGCGTTCTTTTCCCTTCAGATGGACGATTCTCCCAGGGCTTTGTGGAGAATTTTGAAAAACAAGAGCTAAAGTTTGGTTTTGTACTATGCCTTAGGTGCATCCAGGGACTTATGTTGCTTGCCCTTTGTGACCAATAGGCCTACATAATCTACACGCCTCCCCGACCCAATCTCATTTTCTGACCTCCCCCACTCGCTCACTCTGCTCCACACATTGGCCTTTTCTGTCCTTGAGCACATCAAGCATCTGTGTGCCTATAGATCTTGGCCTTTTCTGTCCTTGAGCACATCAAGCATCTATGTGCCTATAGATCTTTGTTGTTTCTTTTGCCTGAGACATATTCTGCCCAGCTATTTCTAGTCACTGCCTTATTTCACTGCCTCATCTTATTTTTCGTAGTACTCATCTCAGCAAGAGCACTATTGTCACCTTCTCTCCTCATGCCTCCCCTCACCCCCTACCCTAGCTTCTTACTCTGCTTAATTTTTTTCAAAGTACTTTTCATCTGTGAACATACTGTTATGTATTTCCTAGTTAGTTAGTTTATTTTCTGTTTCTTTTCATTGGAATATAAGTTCCTTAGGGCAGAGAGTTTTATCTATTGATATTTTGTTCACTGTTACATCCCCAGGTTTGAGGATAGTGCTTGGCATCTAGGAGGTGCTTAAAGAATATCTGCTGAAAGAGTGAATAAACAGATAGTTAAGTAGGAAACATATATGCTCTTCTTTCCTAAAATACAAAGTTAAAGAAGATACCAAGTCTTTAAGTGACTTTTGTAAGATTCTTTCTCTGTGGCCCCTGCTCAGCCTACCATCTTCAGGAGTTTCTTGAGATATTTAATATATTTTGTCACCACCATTGTCACCATCATCATAGTAAGCACACTGGTAGTGAAGATGATGATAGTGATTCTATAAGCAGTGTTGCTGCACAAGGATGATCAGTGCTAATGAGCAAGCTGGTGTCCTGCCAGGTACTGCACTCTGTTATGCCTGCATGATTGCATTTAATCCTCTGTGCTCTCTGGGAGGCACTTGCCATTTTTCCTCTCTACCCAGCTGAGGAAGCAGGCTTGGAAAAGGTAATTAAAAACAAGATTTAAATCAAAATCATTTGACTTCAAAGTTTAATTTTAACTGCTCTTCTGCATTGCTGAATTTGTCACCAGAAGTATAGAAATAATATCAAAATACAAGGCAAGGCTGAATACTAGGGGGTGGGGGATAGCCAAAAAATTAAAAACTGATTGAAATGGTGTCATTAGAAAATATTCACCTGGGAGATCTGAAGAGGAGGCCAAGCTAATTGGTAGATGTTGGAGAGACAGGGCAAAGGAATATTACTAGTATTTAAGTAGGTTGGTAGGAGTGGGGAACCACCGGGACAGATTTTTCTGAGCCAAGGCAACTCTGGAAACTAAAGAAATTGGTGCCAGGGAACTTCAGCTTCTCCATTCCTGAAATTAGTCTTCAGCGAAACAGGAAGTTCCTGAAAACTGTGGGTGGAGTATCAAGAAGAGCAGGGTTGGAGACTTACAGCTGGTTGGGCTTATCAATTAATGTCAGAACCAGCTTTATGAGTGGTATGATTTATATGTCACATGCCCTGTCTTGCATAAATTCTGTCCACGGACTTGTTATTGCATCAGATTTCTTTAAAACAACACAGAACTTTTATTATAGGTAAATCATCATACTGTTAACAAGGCACAATCCTTCAACAGTTATTTATTGCAAACTGTATTCAAGAAAAGTGGACTAGTTACTAATGGGGAGCCTGGAGGTAAAGAAGACAGATCTCAGAACCTCTGTTTTCACTGAAGTTATCTTTGCTTCCCTTTTAGCTGTGGTAAATAAAAAATAACATGTGCATGGATGATTTTTATAGTAGGAACATTGCCTAAACCAAAATATGCATGTATTGCAAAATAGGTCATATAAATACCTTTTAAAAAGAACCTCACATTTTCATCATAAGAAAAAACATTTTGTTAACTATGTTTGGTGATATTACCTAGACATTCTGTGACGATCATTTTGTAATATATTCAATTGTCAAACCTGTATGTTTCATTCCTGAAAACTTATATAACCTTATTATATTAAACCTTATATTAAAGAAAACTTCATTCCTAAAATGTATATAAATGAGTTGTCACTGTAGTATTCCAATGAGTGAAAATGTGAACATTAATTCTTTTTAGACATCTACCTTTATTCTTGTTCCAAAAACAGCTTCCTGTTTCTATTTCATTTTATTGGTTTAGTATTTCCATTTTTTTCTGAAAAGCAAGATGAATTAAGGAATAACTGGTGACATAAGCAAAATTTATATGAACATACTTTAAGTCATGACCACAATTATAATTTAAAACGTCATCATTTTAAGGTTTTGCATTATAATTTAACCTACCTTAGAGAGTTATTATGAAGGAAAAATGAGATCCTGAGTGTAAAAGTACTTGTAAAATACAAGTGAAATCATTATAGTAATTTTGTTCATGATATAGGTATCGGAAAATGAGCAGTGTAACTCTCGTCATTGCTGTAAGTGGAATCATAATTTAAAGCATTTTCTTTTTTAGTCTAAGAATTCTAATGTTCATTTATCACTACTTCCAGATATTGTAGCTGGAAAAGGAGATGGTGGAGAGTCAATTTATGGACCAACATTTGAAGGTGTGTATTTTTAAATTTGTTGAAAACCACAACACTGTAGGGTCCTTGGTGTCTCTGGAGAAAAGAATTTCACAAAGCACCAGAATGAAGCCAGCAACACTAGGAAACAATAGGATAGAACACTACAAGAAATAGTGGGCAAGCTCAGAAAGTGGGAGAGCCACACTGGGTAGTAAAGCAAAAGGGTTTTTTTTTTTTTTTTTAAATAATAAATTTTATTTTTATATTCCCCCATACAGTTGCAACGCCCCCATTCTGACCCCAGTCCCTCCACTCCCGCCCCCACCCCCCAAAAAGTGTCTCTGGTTCATAGTTTTTTGTTGATTCTGATTTTCACTTTCTTATAGTTATTCATTTTCCTGGTCCCTTATTTAAGTTTTCTAGATTCCTGCTATGAATGAGACCATCCGGTATTTTTCCTTTTCTTTTTGGCTTATTTCGCTGAGCATGATCCCTTCCAGCACCATCCATGTTGCTGCAAATTGCATGTGTTTATCTTTTTTGAATGCTGAGTAATATTCCATGGTATATATGTACCACATCTTTTTTTTTTTAAATAATAAATTTTATTTTTATATTCCCCCATACAATTGCAAACGCCCCATTCTGACCCCAATCCTTCCCCTCCCGCCCCCACCCCCCAAAAAGTGTCTCTGGTTCATAGTTTTTTGTTGATTCTGATTTTCACTTTCTTATATTCATTTTCCTGGTCCCTTATTTAAGTTTTCTAGATTCCTGCTATGAGTGAGACCATCCGGTATTTTTCTTTTTCTTTTTGGCTTATTTCGCTGAGCATGATCCCTTCCAGCGCCATCCATGTACCACATCTTCTTGATCCAGTCATCTATTTTTGGGCATTTGGGCTGTTTCCAAAGCTTAGCTATTGTAAACAGTGCTGCTATAAACATAGGGGTGCAGATGTTCTTTGGAATTGATGTTTCTGTGTCCTTTGGGTAAATACCTAGGAGTGGAATTGCTGGATCATATGGAAGCTCTATGTTTAGTAGGTCCAGAAATCTCCACACAGCTCTCCATAGTGGTAGGACCAGTAAAGCAAAAGGGTTTTTAAGTTTTTTTTTCCTTTCTGGTCAGGAGAGGTCCCCTTAATTATGCATACTTTGTTCCCATCACTCCTCCTGATTCCCGACTAATTGATCTTTTTGTTGTTGTTGTTATTTAATTTTTTAAAAATAAAGTATCATTGTTTTATATCCTTGTTAGTATTTTGATGGTATAGGATTTCTCCCTTCAGGTGTGGTCATTCGTAGCTCTCCCACCACCACAGCACCCATAGTCTTCCACCATAGTCCATTGTGCTCTCCTTTTGATTCTGGACTTTTCAAGTCGGAGAAAACTGCAGTTTTTAAAAGACTCTTCCCAGCCTGCCATATCGTATCTGGTCCTTGAAACAAAGATATAGCTACAGCTGGACTGTGGGATGACAGGAACGCACTTGTGCTCATCTGGGGGAGTGTGTGACAATCCCACATTCACATAATTTTTATTACAATATTATAGTCATTCTTTTTTATTAGTTATTATGAATTTCTCACTGTGCCTAATTTATAAATTAAATGTTATCATAGGTCTGTATTTATAGGAAAAAAACAGTATACATGGTTTTTTAATTCTCTGTGGTTTCAGGCATTTACGGGGGGATCTTGGCCTGTACCCCCACAGATAACAGGGACTACTGTATTTGATTTTCAGTGCTGGCTACACAGCTATATACTATTGTCAAGATACATCAAACTGATCATCTAAGATATATGCATTTTATTTTATGTTTATACCTCAAGTAAAAAAAATATATAAAAGTTTGAAATTACTTATTAAAAATTGAAACAGAATCACCAACACTAAGACATATTTTAGTAACATTATTGGACATTAAAGAAAAAGAAAAAAATTCTCTGGCCAGCTAGGCAAAAAGAACAAGTAATTTATATAGGATAGAAAAGTAAATCACTGTCATACTCTTTGACATCCTCATATTCATGTGCCAGAAGAAAATGGAGTAATTATTTATGATGTTCAAGCAAAGGAAATGTGAGCTAAGGATTTTGTCTCCAGCCAAACTGAATTTGAATCTTTTGTAATTCAAATTTGGCTGAATAAAAGGCACCAGAATTATCAACATATAAAACATCAGGGACGGTGTTGCCATGAGGCCTCTCTGAGGAATTGACCAGAGAATGAGTTTCCCAAAACCAAATTGCAAGAGACCTTGACATAAGAGCTAGTGGGAGCACTAATCATTGAGTGGCTTGTAAAACTAAAATTTAATGAGGATTAAAAGGGTGAATGTGATATGTGCATAGTCTATCAAAAAAAAGAAAGAAAATTGGTACAATATATACAAAAGTTTTAAAAATTATTTTCAGTAATTACACTGGTGATGATATTATAATATTGTTTTTCTGAGGTTGTTGTATATGTAATGTATGAAAACACAAGTAATTTATGGGGTGTTCAACTGTCATCATTTCTGTATCCTTGAGAATCAGGATTTCAATGTGGATGAAAGGAGGGATAGATAAAATATGATAGAGGCTAATAAGTAAATATTCTGTAATCTGGAATGTGAATTGCAGATACCATTTAAAACTCAGAAGTGTCATATATATGTATAGACATCTCTCTTTTTCTCTCTCTCTCCACACACACACACACACACACACATCCACTAGGTTGGCCTACAGACAACAACCGACCTAGTAATAAAGCATTTTCTTGGCATTTAGATTGTTGTTTGAAATGCCATTTCTCACTAAAAGAAATCGTCAGGGATTCTGAGAGAAATGTCAGGTTCTAGTTCTGGGACTAGAAATTATAAAATGAACCTGAAGCTCTTTGTTCAGTCATAGCCAAAAGCCCTACTAAAAATGTATTAGGGTCAATCAGAGACTCCAGGAGCCAATTTAAAAGATCCTCACTGGCCAAAGATGAAGTAATTTTAATTACATCGGTTGAAACCCACAAGTATTTGAAATTCAGGAGTTCATAATGATATATTATAATAAAATAGGGCCTAATTTTTACCTTTGGGCGACTGATAAAAAACTTACTCATTTTCTTGAAAACTGGTAAATATTGGGCTAAATATGGGAATGAATAATACATTTATCTTGCCTTTCCTGTATGAACTGTACCAACTTGTAAATAAAGGGAAAGATCTTGTTATAAAAATATTCTAATTAATAAGTGGTAAGGAAATAATAGAATATCACCATTTTGCTGTCACTACTGAAATAATGGATCCGGGCGTTGGCTGCATTGGTACCTGCTAACTTCCCCAAAACAGAGACAACCAAACATTGAGCCTCAGTTGAGAGAATACAGCACTAAACAGGTAGAACCTAGTCTGAATAAGCCTCTGTCTGAGCTGCCAGTTTGTAGAAAATACAGCCAGTTCTGCTATAATGTGCAGAATTTAAAGATCTTTGTACTTTGCAATGTCATGTAATAAAACCACAGGATCTACAAAAAAACAAAAAACACAACACAGGACTTATAGCAAAACTGAGGTATAAAGAGCTTCATCAGTGATGCATTAAAAATTAAGATAGTGACCTAATAAGAACAATAACATGTTTCACATATATTAGTGGTCACATGAATTACACATGAATACTATAATAAATATGGCACTTTGCCTTGAAAATCCCTGACGTTTGTGGAAGGACATGGGAGAGTTGCGGAGGATGGGTGATTTTGAACTGCTAGAAGGAAGATTCTCTGGATCAGAGGCAGGTTGTGGCACCAGGTTGGGAGAACATGGCTCCTAACTCAGTGGTCAAGGTCCGAGGTGTGTTGTGTATTCTTGACCAGCTTCCTCTCCAGCCGGTTGCAGTCTTGTACTTTCACCTGGGGTTCTTCCAGAGGAAGTCTCACATAAGCAAGGATGAAATTCATTACATTCCAGTTCTTCCCTAATATATCAATCAAGTTGAAACTAATTTGCATTCTCAGCACAAGTAGTATAGTAGAACCTACAGACCAGAGAACAGAAACATGTTGAACTGCCCCTATGTGTGCATTTAGCAAACTCTAATGCTTGAATAGCTCAGGTTCATTAGCAGATAAAGTGTAAGGGAAACAAAGGGAGAGAGATAGAACCTGTAGATTAAAAAAGGTTTCAAAGACATAACAAGGCTTCTAGATGTGAAATACGAAGCTGTAGTGTCTAGGGATGCACACTTGGATGGCAAAACTGTAAGAAAATAGTGTGTGATTATTTAAAAGAGAGGAGAGTGCTTACTGTTGGGGCCAGAGGGGGCACTTGACAAGGGACTTCAGAAGAAGCTGGCAAAGTTATTTTTCTTGGCCTTGGGTAGCAGCAGTTAAAGGGTATTCATCTTCTACTGACAGCATAACTCTACATTAGTTTCTGTGGCTTTTTCAGTCTGTTCATTTTAATACAAAGAAAGGGTTTTAAAATTACATTGAACCCATGGCCAAAGGAAAAGGAAAAAGGAAAAGCTAATTTCCTTCTAAATTCATAGAGATACAGCTTTATCAAAAGAAATTGTAGGGACAAAAGACATTTCCCTTTTTGCCCTTCTAGTTTCTTTCACCGGCTTAATATTATTGACATAAAGCAGGTTAACAGGAAAAAAACCACTTAATTTCACATGTATGTGGGTCTCAGAGATCCATGACCCAGAGAAGTGACCAAAGCATTAGTTTTTATACATTTTTAGGTAAAGAATAATTGAGGTGGAAAAAAGATTTGGGTTTGTAGCTTTATAAAGAAGTATTGATAATAGTTTGTTTACACTGATTTCTTGGCCCTAAATTGCTATCTCTGGTGATAAGAGCACCTTCTGCCCTTCTGTTTCTGGGAGGGTTTTTGTTCACATGGAGAATTCATTTCCTGCTTTCAAGGACAAAGGTATAGCTGTGTTCTTGCACCAGCTGTTCTTTTTTTTTTTTTTAAGGATTTGCATTTATTTATTTATGCATACAAGCACTGGGGTGTAGGCCAGAGGTGTGGGAGTTGAGAGGATTCACCAGAGACAGAGTGGGGAGCAGAACAGCTGAATCTACTGAAATACACTGTTGAGGGGAGCAGCAGGAAAGATGGGAGAGTTCTGATGGGCCATGTGAGTTAGCTACCTGCCTGGGGATCGAACTCATGTTGCAGTAGCTGATGATAGCTTTGTAGTGCTGAGACTTAACCCCTTGCACCAATGGGGAGGCCCACACCAGCTATTTTTAAGTAACTTTAGTTCAAAGTTATCAATATGCCAACATGGTATATTTTGGTGCATCCTGCTCTGAACCCCATCAAAACAATCTAAGTAACACCACTCATTTATTCATGAAATATTGAACTCCTAGTTAGTTGCTCACATAATGCCAGGACCTTAGGAGACAATGATGATATACCAAATTTCCATCCTCGAGGATTTTAGTGTTTTTGTGTGGCCAGATGTTCAAACAGTTTAAACACTGCGCCAGTTGCTATTACAGAAGAACTGAGTGCTGTGGGAAGAACAACCGCCTAGGAGAGTTGGGAATAGTGGCACAGAGCAGCTTTTGAGTTAGGTGTCAAAATAAGGCATTGCAGATGGGAAAGGACATTCTTTGAAGCTTTCCTGGCATCCTTAATCCTTGATGAGAATACACTGTACCTCTCCATCTGGCAGCCATTATCATATTACCCAGGCTCCCTGTCCTGTAGGAGACCTATCTCTTAGCTGGTTCTCTAGATATCCCCATGATTCTGCCACAACCCCTCCTTGTGGCATTAGACTCTTGTGGGGATCTGATTGTCCTCCATGCTCAGGGAGACTGCATATTGAGAGAAACCTTTATTACTCTGTCTGGCAGTGCAGTAACCAATCAAGTGAAAAGGAGACATGCTGTAGAAGGAAAGAGGAGAGATGGAAAGAGGGAGAGAATGACTGGCACGACATTGAAAGCATGGGTCCCTTCTTTCACCCACTTGTGGAAGCCAGTTCCTCCTCCACGTTGCTTTCATTGGACCCTGTTTTCATGAGGTGAAGAGTTAAAATCCAGGGCTTATTAAAAATAATTACAACTGCAAAACTCACCTTTATTAAGCTTAACACAGTGAATTTAAAAGGATGAATTGTAATTTAGTTTTATAAATTGATTAATCATTTTTTAATTAAAAAAAAGTTGTTTTGCTTTGTTTGAATGACAATTTTTTTTTATTGTCTTCCTAAATCCTATTTTGAAAGTTAGTAGCTGAATAGTAACCCTTTCTTACTCCTTATGCAGTTGGATAATAACCCTAATCCTCCTCACCAACAAATGATTGGTGGCTAGATGGCTTGGGCAACTAGAGAAAAAGTCATTTATATGAAATGCAAAAGAAAAAAGGCATATTTAAAAAAAATTGTATTATCCTTGTTATATTAAGCAGACCAGTTTCTCAGTACTAACTTGTCCCCCTAATTCACAAATAGCTACAGTACTTAAAGTCCATTTGTATAACTTCTAGATTTCCTAGTCTTTTGTTAAAATAATAACCTATCCAAGTGCCCACTTTTCATATAAGTTTTTATCAAGGTAATATTGGTTTATAACATTATATAATTTTCAGGTAGCAGTAAGTTGAAAGCGTGTTCGTCCTCTAATAACAGCATGTAATTCAACATCTGTGTACACTACATTATGATCGCCACCAAAAGTCTAATTTCCATCTATCACTAGAAAACTTGAACCCTTTTCATTATTTCTCCCACCCCCAACACCTTCTCTCTGGTAACCACCAATCTGTTTTCTGTATCTAAGAGATTGTTTTATTATATTCCATAAGAGTGAAATCATATAGTGTTCATCTTTCTCCATCTGATTCATTTCACTTGGCATAATAAACTCTAGGTCCATCCATGTTTTTTGCAAATGGGAGATTGCTTAATCTATAAATGAAAGTGGATATTAATAAAAAGCATTAAGGATGCCAGGAAAGCTTCAAAGAATTTCCATGCCCAGTAATGCAACTAAAAATTATACAAAAGTATTATTATCTGGGTCTCCCTGGTGGTGCAAGGGGTTAAGTCTCAGCACTGTGAAGCCATCTGCAGCCACTGCAACATGAGTTCGATCCCCGGCCAGGAAGCTACCCACATGGCACAGCAGACCTCTCCTGTCTAGCCCTCTGCTCCCCTCGGCAGTGTTTTTGGTCTGTCCCCTGCTCTGTCTCTGGTGGATTCTCTCACCCTCCCACGCCTCTCACCTGTACCGCAGTTCTTGTATATATAAATAAATAAATCTTTTTTTTTTTTTTTTTTAAAGAACAGCAGAAGTCTGTAAAAGATAGGATGAGAGGAAGGGTCCTATCCATGAAAGCTGTCTCTAAGGAGGTGTTTTTAATTACCACACTGGGTAGTTTGAAATACCACTGCCAGAGGAGCACAAGAAAGTTTGCTGACTTTCATTGCTAAGCAAAAATCCTTCTTTACGTCATTTTCATAGCACACTTGTTTTTAGCCATAGTAAGTGCTCAAATAGTCCTAAGACTTTGCAGCTTATCTTTTTTTTTTTTTTTGTGGGACCTAGCACTCAACTGCTGCGCCACCAGGGGAGGCCCTGCAACTCACCTTTTTTAACAGTCCAGTTGCATGAAAGTAATATGAAAAAAATAGGATATTTATAATGTAGTGTGTTTTGATAAATGTGATTGAGAACACTTGATACCAAGGGTTCTATTTGTGATTTACATATTGCAATCAATGGAAATAACAGAAATATTTTAATGACCTACTGATTGTTTCTTTTCTAGATGAAAACTTTTCAATTCCTCATAATAAAAGGGGAATTCTAGGAATGGTCAACAAAGGTCCTCACAGCAATGGGTCACAATTCTACATCACCCTACAGTCAGCTCCCTATCTAGATAGAAAATATGTGGCTTTTGGGTATGTGCATTCTAAGTTTATCTATGTAATATTCATACAAGTAAAAATGTGGTTCAAAAGATTTGGGTATTATATGTAGTCTAAGGGTAGTTAACAATAGGATTTAAAAGCAAAATTAATGCAAATATAGAAAAACATATTTAGAAAGAAATATTTTCTAAGAAGCTTTGTATCTATAAAACACACAGAACCAAATTAGGCACTTTTATAATTTCTCTAGCCATCTAGTCCCATGTATCCATCCATCCAGCTGGGGACAGGCTAGAGATGTAAATTAGGAGGGGTCAATATGGTAGCTATGCTGCAGCCAAACTATCACCCCCAGAAGAGAATTTGGACTTTTATTTATCTTCTCCTTTTCTGCCTCTCTTTATTCAACTGAAATCCTGTTGTAAGCCTAGGTTAGAAACCTCCCTAATTACCATATCAAACAGCTTTTTTGTTCTCTTTTTATACTACACACAATCGGACCCAGGGTCTGGGGCTCATTCACCTTGTGCCCTAACACCTGTCACACTGGGCAGGTACATACAGTAGGTGCTCATTAATATTTGTGAAGGCAATTTGGAGCACAGACTTCACAATCTCTTTGGACAGAGGTGATTCTCTGTTCTGTATCATGGTTTCTGATTGGGATGGCAAAAATGGAGCTCAGGGGCAGAGAAAGATGGCTAGAGTACGTTCAATGCCAGCTTTAGCCATGTCTCTGTAAAGATTCACGAAATGAAAATTGTTCTTTCCCCTCAGTGACTGCCTCAAGTCCAGCATTGAGAGAGTGTTCTATGTTTTGGGGTTTCTGGCCCATGCTGCTTTTTTTTAGTTGAGAGAGCTAGAAGTCATCTCCACTAATGCAGTTCTAATTTTTGGCCAGTGAATGTCTACAGAGGTCAAAACCAGCATGGCTTTGAGCTGTCTTTTATTAATGTATTCAATGGCTATTGATTAGGTGCCCTTGATTAGGTGCCAGGCATTGTACGAGGCCCTGAGCACTGGGCATGATCCCTGCCCTCATGGGGGAGTCAGAAATCCATCAAAGTAGAATACATGGAAAAGTTTACCCTGATAAGTTCAGTAAAGGAGAAGGGAAATGTGACATAAGCACCCAAGGAAGTCTGGGAAACTTCCCTGAGGAAGCAGTGATAGAGCTGAGATCTTAATGAAAACCAGAAGGTGACCAGGTAAAAGGATAGTGGGGAGAAAAAAGAAAGGAGACAGTTGTGGTAGGAAGGGTGCATGGGACTGGCTCAGAGAGAGCAAGGGGGGAGCATGCTACAGATCACCCTGAAAGGGTATAGGGAGGCCAGCCATACAGGCCATGGTAGAGATTTTAGTCTTTATCATAATAGGATAATGGGAAATTATTGAAGTATTTTAAACAAGGAGATGACATTGGATTTGTATTTTTAAAAGATCACTCTGACGGTGATGAAAATAACAGATTAGAAGAGTCTCATATGGGGGATCCATGGCAAAATGGACACAGTTAGTGCTATTTAAGATATTTATGGCTGATATTAATTTTAAGGAAACAGTCTTAGCTAGGGCTCAATTTAGGAACATATGCCAAATGTGAAAATTTATGACCAACTGAATTTTCCTTTTTTTCTCCTATGTAGGCAATTAATTGAAGGAACAGATGTTCTTCAAAAACTAGAATTAGTTCCAACACAGAATGAAAGACCAACACAACAATGTATGATTATTGGCAGTGGAGAGCTTTATTTTTGATTTTCATTCAATATTTTCTGATAACTTATGTTTATGTGTCTGATCAACTGTTTCTAGATTTAATTAAACAGTGCTCGATAAAATTTAATTTGAAAGTTGTTGTAGACACTAGAGTTGTAAGCTCTCTTCCGACCCTAAGAAGGTGATTCTCTGAGTAAATTTATAAAATCAATGACAATGTTATTAATTTTGCATTTCAATTTCATTAGTAAAATGGGTGTACCTCATCACAGTGGTTTGAGGATTAATTCAGATATGTGAAGACACTTTTAATGATGCAGATGTTCAATATAGTTTCCCTTCTGGAATGTCAATCCACAAAAACCAGGGAAGGTACTGTTTCAAGCTAGGGTCAGTTGATGCCCTGTAGGCTCAGGTGAAACTTACCACCCTCGTAACTTCCTAGAAGAATGAAAATTGGGGGTATTACCTAGATTTAGGGTCATCTGCAGAAATAACCTTTCTATCAGAGAAAACCATCTATATGGCAGGACAAACATAACTACAGACTTTTCTTTTACTTTAGCAAGCATCAGAAATGCTTGAGCCTATTGAAACACTTTGCCCAAGTTTCTGATTCAGCAGGTTTGGAAAATTTGTATCTTTAACACATTGCAGGTGATGCTGATGCTGTTGGTCTGACAGCACACATGGGATGTATTAAAGACAGATCCACAAGTGACTTGTGGCATGCAGGTATGTGGAAGAAAGAAAAAAAAACCTGTAAAATATTTAAGTGTAACAACAGAAAAGAATGAGGAAAATTAATGAGACAAAAATTGTGACTTGGTGCAGGGTCTAAGAGCTCCTGGACAGGAATTGTCACCACTGGCTGCTGGAATGAAAACATGGCAAAGGCTTCCTTCTGTTTCCTAGAGGATTAAGTTATAATGAAAAAAGTTATAGCAGACCTAACAAAAATAAATGTGACTCAGGTACCAGCCTGGAGAACATGGGCTGGGTTCCATGACAGTAATACATCCAGGAATTTTGTGTTGTTTGCATCCTGACCTTACATTTGAAAAACAAAAAATCAAGCAAACAAAAAAGCTTTGCTAAATATGTTACTTGATGTAATTTTGTAACTCCACAAGTTAAAGTGCAGTCTTCTTAAACTTTAATAGGTATATACATAAGCATATCATCTGAGAATCTCATTAAAATGCAGATTGTGTTTCAGAAGGTCTGAGGCAAAGTCAGATTTCACAGTTCTAACAAATTTTCAAGTGGTATGAATGATATTGAACCACACTTTGAAAAACAAGAAGGCAGTGATTTTCAATCTATATTGCACCTTAGAAACACCTGGGGAGCTTTTACTACTCTTGATGCTCACTCAGGTACTACTCCAGGCTAATTAAGCCAGGACCCAAGCAGTAATCTGCCTCATGGTTGAGAGTAATTGATCTGAAGTGTAACGCTCTCCTATGACACCCAGTTATCAAAGAAATACCCAAAGTGGAGAACCTCCTAAAGAGGTTCACAGCTATCTCTAGAAAATCTCATCAATCCTAATCACAGTTAATAGTAAGAATCTGACTCTACAGTTTATCTTACTATAAATCTGATTACAATTCTCTGTGGAAATTTATTTAAATATTACATAAGGTTTAATATATGGCGGTAAAACTGTATTACAAATGCCAGTTCTTGCACTGGATAGTGAAAATGACTTTGGAAGTATTCCTTGATCTAGGTCAACAGATGACATGTGAAAGAAAGTAAGCTGACACTTCTAACCTTAAAGTGAAATATTCCCTTAAAAAAGGACTAACAAAAATCTCTAGACTAGAGTGAACATCCGGGTGATAAATGTAAAACAGTGGTATCCACAGTGGGGTGTGTTCATTCGAGGGCATAAACAAGTTATGAGATGTAGGAAGAAAATAGAATATTTTTAACTTAAAAGTTGAAAAGTGCCTTCATTGGGTTGGGTGTGAGATGGTCATATGTTAAATATGGTGTGAGGGCATCCTGAGAGAACAGCAGACTGCTCATTTTTCTGAAGACTGATGGAACCTCACTTAACTATTTGACTGTACTTTCATGCTTCTGGCCAGATTACATTGGTCAAAAATCACAAGTTTCTTGTTTACATCCGAGCAGATCTTCAGTTTGAGTAATCAATGGAACAAATGTTCACAGCTATGAGGGTACAGCAGGGCCTCCCTGCTGGCGCCAAGTGGTTAAGCGCTGCACTATGAAGCAATCTGCAGCCTCTGCAGCACCAGTTCCATCCCCTACCGGCCAGGGAGAAACCCACATGGCGAGGGAGACCTTTCCTGTCTCTCCCGCTGCTCTCCTCAGCAGTGTATTACAGTCAATATGCCTATTCTGTTCCCCACTCTGTCTCTGGTGAATCCTCTCACCCCTGCATCTCTGGCCTGTACCCCAGCTCTTGTATGCATAAATAAATCTTTTTTTTTTTTTTTTTAAAAGGAGGGTACAGCAGGATCCCATTGGCTTATTTTAGGGAGGAATAAAAGCTTACAAGTTTAGGCCAAAAAAAAAAAAGGAAAGCACTTCCAGTTTAGGGAAAAAACAAAACACCGCCACCAAGAAAAAAAACCCAAGTCATCTTGTTTTGGTGTTCTCATTGCCAAAGTAGATTATTCGTGTTATTTTATTGGGGTAAATGTGCATATTTAAATTTATATAGCAGGGACAAGAGCCGAAAGCGGATTAAATACAGCCTTTATCATCTAACCCTTACCACTCCATATAACCCGGCGGCACTTGTGAATGCTTCTGTGAGCTTGGACATTAGATGGCGCTCGCTCTTAGGAAAAGCCTGAACGGGGACAGACCAGTCACTAGCGTTCAGAAATCCAGTTCTGAAGCCCAGCAACTGTGTTTCGGTGAAGTCGCCTTTCTGGTTCCGGGGGTCCTCGCGCGTAAAGCCAGGGGTGGTTACGGAACAGATGACTTTCCACTGCAAACCGTCAATTTTGAATATAGTGGTGACGCTGACTGGCAGTGGCTGCCGCTGGCTGGAAGAGCGAACAATTCGGAGGAGTCAGGCTAGGAAAGTGTGACAGGTCGAGGGTGTGCGGCTGCGGCCGGAAGGCAGGAGGGTGACTGCGGAGCCCCAGCCCTGCACAAGACGCGGGCGGCAGAGCAGCAACCCGCTCACCACCCTGAGTCTCCCTTTCTCTGGGGAGCCCTGTCCAAGTTACTGCCAGAAAACTCGCTTTTCAAGGGGAACATTTCGCGCGGGTCATAGTAAGGCCAAACACACCTTGGGACACTTCAGGATAAAGCACTCGGGCCAGCGGGGCAGCACCCCACAAACTAAACACGCCCAGGCCCTACGTGCAAGCACAGCAGCAACTTCCGCCCGCGGGGCTCGGCCCGGGGGCGGGCCCGGGAGGTCACGTGGGGCGGCTCATTCCAGCCGGCGGGGCGCTCCGGGGGACGCCGTGCGCCACGTCACGCAGGTGGTCCCATCAAGCCCGCCCTGGAGCAGGAAAAAGAAAAGCCGGCTGCGTCCCGTGTGGCCACCCGAGGGCAATATAGTTTCCTGTAGCGGGCCAGCTTCCTCCTCGAGCTAAGTGGCTTGGGAGACGGCCTCCAGGGCGTCCGCTCGACGCCGCCGCTCCCCCTCGGGTAGGCGCCCCGTTGGTCTCGCCCTCGCCCCGCCCCCGCGCGGCCCGGGGCCCTCACGTGACCGGCGCGCTCCCGACGGGGGAGCGGAGTCTCGGAGGCGGCGCCGCAGGGGCCAGAGGGAGTGACGGAGCGTCGTGCGCCGCAGCTTTCTCCGGGGTACCCGCGCCGAGGCCGCGATGTCGGGGCACTCTCGCCCGCTGCTCTGGGCGGCCGCCTGCCTGGCCGCACTCTGTGTGCTGACCGCGGCTCAGAGCACCGCCGTGACCCCGAACACGACTCAGCCTGCGAGTTCAGAACCTACCAAGCCGACCCCCACGGCGGCGCCCACCCCCTCGGCGGCGCCGACCCCCACGGCGGCGCCGACCCCCGCGGCGGTCACCACCCCGGTACCAGGTGGGCGCCGCGCCAACGGGCACCCCGCGCCCCCGGAGGGCCGAGCCGCCCTCCCTGCTCGCGGGGCGCGCGGGGCCGGGGCCGGGGCCGGGGCGGGCCGCGCTCCGGCAACATGGCGGCTCGTGGCGAGGCCTGAGGGAGCCCGCAGCAGGGCGGGTGGGAGCGCCCGGGTGGGAAGGGGCGGCCGAGCGGGGGTGGCCATTTCCGACCCCAGAGTGTCCCGCGCTGAGGGGCTTCTTAAAGGTTCCTCGTGAGCCCCAGCCTCGCCTTCGACTGGGGAGAGAGGCGGGACGTGGCGCTCTCCTCGGTGGAGGCTGCTGTGGGACTGACGGCGGGGCGAGGCGACGCGCCTCCGAAGTTGGCCGAGAGGTTGGACTCCTCTCGGGGGCCGGCGGGGTGTCCACCCGGCTCCTCGCTGCGGAGGGAGGCTTCTCCGCAGGTTGGCGAGAGAGGGGGCGAAAGAAACTTAAAGACATTGATGTTCGTTAGTGTCTCAGGTTCAGCTCTGAGAAAATAAGTCGCCTGAGATTTGATGACATTTCGCGCGTAGGTATGGGGTAATACCTGAGGCTTGACAATGAATGAGTTAAAACTGCACGCCATGCTCTGTGCAAAGGAAGAAAAGCGCTCGTTAGTGTCCCTGGTGCTTCGCCTTTCAGAGTGCACGGAGGTGATGAAACTTAGGAGAGTAGATGGAGAGAAAGTAACTGCCGGGACTGTGTGTTTAGTAGGTTGCGAAGCTGGGGTTAGGACCCAGGTTTGTCGATTTTCTAAAACCTGATCAAGGGCACGCCTTTCCTTAAGCTTAAGCTCTGCGGTTGGTTTGGAGATTGGTGGAGGCACACACCACATCTTAAAACAGAATTTGGCAATGCCCGGACAACTCAAAAGGCGCAGGGGGCGGGGGGGGGGGGGGGAGGGGGGGTGGGGACCAGGAAGGAGGGGTAAATTTAATAAGGTGAAGAAACCCTAGATATTTAAATCTGCCATCTAGTGTGACTGGTATTCTCATTAATATTGGGTAAGAAGTAACTTGGCATCTTCATAGAATTGCTGAGTGCAAGGATTTTTGCCTTGGCAGTTTTTTGTTCAGCTTGGTCATAATGTTTTGCATCCCTAGTGTCTGTATTTTAAAGAGAACGTTTGGAATATTAAGTTAATTGCCTTTGTACCATTGAAATGTGTGCAAAGGAGATGGTTTGTTTTCTGTAATAGTTGGATAAGCTGTAGTCTGAAAGGCATCGAGTTTAGTTCATTGTATACAGCACTCACCGTGTTTTCCAGATATTCTTCGCCAAGCACAAAAGATTTTAAACAGCGTTTTCATCAGTATGCAAATCCCTGAAGAACTTATTTTTACTTTGTGCCTTCCCCAACCCCAAGGGTACCATACGTGTCCCAGTTTCTCATAAGTATTAATGGTAAATATCGAAAGCAGTGTCTATGTGCAGAATTATTTTTTAGAACTGTATTCTCATTGGAAAGCCAATGAGAATTGTTGTTCAAGATATTTAAGTTCTAGGAAAATGGGTAGAACCCAATTCTGTAGTTCTTTTGTTCTTCCAGACACGAAATTGCAATTATCCTTCCTTGAGGTCTTGTTTTTTGGGCCATTAAATTATTGAGAAACACCTTGCTAACCTGATAAATTATGTGTTTATGAGTGTAGCCCCCTTTAGCTATGTTGTTTTTGAACCCAGGAAAGAGTGGATTATTTATAAATTGGGAATCTCGGGGTTTTTTTTTTTTTTTTTCAGAATGGGCATCACCATAGCTTGGGTTCAACTTGTAATGAATTCTTATTACAATTAACAATTCCAGTGTCGCATTGATGTTTGGGACAGTCCTATCCCTGTGTGTAATGTTGGCCATATAACATAGACTTTTCCCAATATTTATATTTTTTAGGGATGCTTTCAAAATGCCTCAATAAATCTTGAATGTCTGAAGTAGCCCTGTAAAAAGTTTTTAGATACCATGATGCAGCGAACATTCCCACTAGCTTGTTGTCCTCTCCCCATCTTTCTCTTAGGTTAACTTCAGACTTTTTTTTTTTTTTTTAATAGAGGCATGTTTTATTTATTTATTTTTTTGTTTGTTTTTGTTTATACATGCACTGGGTAAAGTCAGAAGCACGGGAGGGTGAGAAAATTCACCAGAGCCAGATCGGGGAGCAGAGTAGGCAGAAGGACCGAAGTACACTGCTGAGGGGAGCAGCGGGAGGCAGGAGAGGTCTGCGCCCCATGTGGGACCCTCCTCAGGTGGCCGGGAGCAGCAGGGGATCAAACTGGCGCTGCAGAGGCTGTGGGCAGCTTCGCAACCCAGCGCTCAACCGCTGCGCCACCGGGGAGGCCCTAACTTCAGATTTAAGTCACTTATAATGATTGGAATCTCTTAAGTTGATTTTTAAGGTGGGGGATAGTTAAAAAGCAACATAAGCATGAGATCTACTCTCTTAACCAATTTTTAAGTGTATAACATTGTAAACAATACATACAGTGTTATATAGGAACTGTCTAGAACTTTTTGATCTTGCATGAAACTTTATACTTATTGAACACCATTCGCCAATCCCCCCCACCCCCTCCAGGCTCCTGGAGGCAGCCACCATTCTATTTTCTGCTTCTGAGTTTAACTATTTTAGATACACCTCATGCAAGTGGAATCATGCAGTATTTGTTCTTCCGTGACTGGCTAATTTCACCAAGCATGATGGTCTCAAGATTCATGCCCCTTTAGCATATGACAGAATTTCCCTGAATAATGTTACATTGTGCGTGTGTGTAACATTTTCTTTATCTTTTCATCTGTTGATAATAAAGAAAAACTCTTGACTATAAAGTTTTCCCATTTCTCTGAATTAGCAATTCTGATACTGTATGTGTAATGCTTACTGTTTCAAAAAATAGTATAAAGTGAGATACCAGTTAATTGATATAAATTTTAATCTCCACCAGAACCCTGTGAAAGCCACAGCTGTGTTTCCTGTGTTAATGCTAGCCGTGATAATACTTCCTGCTTTTGGATAGAATGTAAAACAGGTAAGAAACTTTGGGATTGCTTCAATTTTGGGAATACAAAACTGTTTCATGTAACATTTTGAAATATACTGTAGGGTATTCCTGAACCTTGAAAATTATGTCGAACATTAAGTATAGTGTATACTGTTTATTTTGCAGATCAGATACTTTTCTGTTAAACTGCCAATCGATTACTTAACAGTCCTCCAATAATCTTTTTGTCTTGCATTTCCCTGCTCCTGTAATTTCTTAGACTTGGTAATTTAGGCTCAGTAGTCTTTAAAGGAAGAGAAGTTGTAAACCTTTTTAAGGTTGGGTGTGCCAAAACACTGAAATTAGATGTGAGAGAGAAAGTTGTAAAATTTTGCCCTAAAAACTGTTCCCCAGAAGATCTATAGAGATACAGTATAGATATTCATTGGACATTTAGATGAGGGAGAAGAATGATGTGGGGAGAAGGTTGCTTAGTCTGTGCTTTTGTTAAGCTTTAAATTTACCATTAATTTGATGGAGGAATAAAGAGTTAAATAAACATATTTTGAAATAACTGTAAGGTTTTTCTTAAAACCGTGGGGTTGCAGCGTAGATTTCCTAACGAAGGTGGTTACAAACTAGGTCATAAAATGGAATTGAATAGTGCACCCCTACCCCCCTCTGCACATTGTATGACAATTACAGGTTTTGTCAAGTTTTGGAGATTGAATGCCTTGCTTTGGCATATGTTGAGGAAAGCTCTCCCTTCCTCTTGCTCTAAGTCTTCCCATCTTGGCAAGCTGATGCAGAAAGTATGGAATACTAATGTATGAGATCTAGAACAGAAGTCCTACTGCTGCAGGGCATCTCCCCTATTTACCAAGCCTTTATTAGATCCTGACTACTTCTCCCTGCGGACTCAGCCCTCTTATGGATTCTCCAAGACTTCTTTGATTGTACCATAGTTGTATCACAATGCTGAGGTGATCTCAGTGTTTCAGATTTATCTGATACTGTATGTATTCAGGTGGAATTTAGAAGGATATTTTGGGAAAGCCTGTGTCATAGTTTTAAAACAGGAAAAGAAAAATAACAGTATTTTGTTAATATTGGACTTCTGAGGTGTTTATACTGGAATTTGATTTTTGGATGCTATTCTGGAGCTTTAACAGTCAAAAATAATATAAGTGAATGATTGGTGTCACTTGTCTTTTTTATTTTTCCGCAGCAGAGAAAAGCCACTGTTCACAAAATTCATCGAAAGTTGGTGATTGCCAGTTACTAAACAGTACAGACCAGTGTTCTGGTAAGTATCCACCCTGGCTTCTGGGCACAATGGTCACAAAGAGGTGAGAAGATAATTGCTTCAGTTGCCCTGATTTAGTATTTGGTTTGAAACGTTCCTATGAATTTAATCTTGTTAAAAATGTAGATACGAATAGCATATTCATATTCATTGATTTGGCTATCCTATGGAATATTATAAATGCAGATGCTTCCTTTTTTTTTTTTTTGTTAAAATTTGTAAAAATTTCTCTAAGAACTCATTACAGTCAGTATAGTTTAGACCCTTTTTTTTTTTTTTTTTGGCTAATCTTATTATGGCATGTTCCTGGTTATTTACTGGTGATTTGCATGGTTTCTATCATAATGCTGTGGTTAAATGAGTCTTCCTTGTATTCATTTGTTTCTGTACTTTGATTACTCTTTATTCTTTACTATGCTAGAAATTGCTAAATTTCTAGATGAATTGGATAAGTAATTCTATTTATTTGGTAGTAATCAGAATTTATTTCAGTTATGAAGGCCGATAAACTCCAAATTACAGTAGCTTAAACAATAGACAGATTTGCTTTGCTTTCATATGAAGGAAATCTGGGCTTGAGTGTATCTGGAGAGATAGAATAGTAGCACTAGAACCATTAAGGTTCTAGGTTTTTACTGTTACTCCTAAAAATGGCTTTGCCCTTACTCTCCAAGGTTGTTGTTCACATTTCAACCATCACATTGATATCCTGCCAGCAGGAAGAGGATGGGATAGAGGCTTATCTTACTGATACTTCTTGGAAGTTGCACATGGGTACCTGACCACAGGAGAGGCTAAGTGTCTTTCCTGAGGAGAAAGGAAGTGTTGCTAAAAATTGGTGCTTCTGTCTAAAGAAGGGGAGATGGATACTGGATGACAGTCTCTTCTACAGGTGGTACTTAAATGTGAAAATTGAGACGTGATACTCAAATGAATGTAGGCTGGGAAATAGTGTGTATAGATTAGGAAAATTTTAGACAATTTTGACTTACATGTGGGTTTTTTCCTTTTTTTAGTAGTGCCTACTCCTCCATTGCCAACCCATTCTACAGGTAATACAAGATAAGTTACTCTTTTTCCTTCCTTTCAGGCTCTGTTGATGGGCAGTTTTTTTTATTTATTTGATACCTATAAGTTGATACTTTAAAGATTAGTAGACTTGGACCACAGTTATTGCATTAACATGTAGTGTTTGTGATAGTGACACATAACACTAGTTTTTCACATTTATTGAATCTGCAAATTTGCCATAGTTTTTTATGTTAAGTCTGCAAGCCACTTTTTATGGATTTTGTGGAAATCTTGGGAAATACAGAAGCCTAATAAAGGAAATTAAAATTTCTTATAATCCCCATCACCAAAATGTTTTCAGTAAGTTCTTTTAGTTTTTTTATGTTGTATCAAAATAAGTGAACTACCTATAAAGTTGGGTGAGATGTCCATGCACATTTGAATTGCTTTCCCTATTACTGCAAGCGTTGTTGTACACACTTTTCCAGAGCAAAGGGAAACAATTTCCCTAAAACCACTGTGGGTTTTAGAGAAATTTTAATTTCTTCCCCCTAAGTCACTCTGATATTTCTCCCTTGATTGCTTCACACTGGATTCTCCTGTGAACTGCCATAAGTCTCATGTTTTACCTCTCTTTGGTTCTGTTAAATGATAGGAAGTCTACAACTTAACTTGCAGAAAAAATAGTTGAGTAGCAATTAGTGGTTGAAAAACATAACTTTATATGGTCTCTCTTTCCATAGTTACTGATGAAGAGAGCAAGTGAGAAATTAAGGGACTATTAAGGAAGTGATCCAAAGTAATCTGTTTTATATAGAAGCTGTGGTGGGCTGAGTAAGAGAGTTTGGCTTTTTGGTCACTACAAGTAATATAAATCTTACAAATACTTCATAGAATAATTGAATTGTGTCAAACATATAGTGGAAAATGTTCATAATATTAATTAGAAAACTGTAGTAAGTACTTCTAGTACAGTTTTATTTTTGTTATATATGCACTTAGAGAAATGGCAATTAGGAAGTAACATGTTACTCTGAGTGACAGAATTACTTGTCTATGGTACTTTTTAAATTTGGTGTCACCAGTAGACTTATCTGTGAATTATAGTACATCAATAGCAGTATAACCCCTTAGTGTTTGTTCAAAACAAAATGTTTTGCCTGTTTGCAAAAAAAAAAATGGATTTTACCATGTTATGAGGGTAGGTAGTGAGAACCAAGTAGCAAATTTGAGAATTTTTTTCTTTAACATTTTCAGATAAAATCAGTAATTGTGATTTAAGACTGAAAGTTTGACATGTTTAATTTGTGAAGTGTATTTTTTTGTGTGTGGTTACACAGAAAGTGTATAAGCAACAAAAACTGAAGCATGTTATGAGTCTTAAAATAATCATACCCTCTAATTTAGGAGAATCAATCCTATGCAAGATGAGATCAGATATTTCCCTGTAAAATGTTAATAGCATGGAGAAATGAGAGAGGACCTAAGTGTCCATCCAGGAGTGGGAGGGAAAAAATGTATATAACAATGCTCCCTAGCAAGAGAGAAAAGCATACAAATGTGCCTGAGCATATCCATCAGTATGAAGATGTAGTCTGTTAGTATCTATTAGCAGTGTCAATGCTAACACAGTCCCTCAATGTGGCTGTAGCTTTTTTAGAGAGGTATTATCAGATGATTATTTAAACTCATGTAGGATGGCAGACTAGAGCTAACCTCTGGGCTGTTATATGTTGAAATCACTGTGTCACTTGGACACACATTCTTAGAAATGATTGGAACATAACCATGTGCTTTCATTTATGTGTTATCTTTGGCTGCTTTTGCACTTTACAGTGCAGAAATCCTGAAATAATTTACAGTCTGCTCCTTTAAGAAAAGTTGTCAACTCCTGAAGTGAAGATAAATCTTAATACCTATATAACACATACTGAGTACCCTTGCCTTTTTTTTTTACCATGGCTTTTAAAGTTAATAGTTTTTGTCTTAGAAGATAGATTATTAAAAGCAATTGTAGTTTTCCAAGTAAAAATCAAAATCAACAAGCAACTATAAACCAGAGACACACTACTAGGAGGGGGTGGGGGGGAGAGGAAGGATTGGGTTCAGAATAAGGGGCGGGGGTGCAATTATATGGGGACTATAACCAAAATGAAAATGCATACATTATGCAAAAATGAAAAATGATGTAAGAATTATATAAAATAAAATATTTTTTAAAAAAGCAATTGTAGTTTCCCCCACTTTTTGCAGACTTCATCCAGATGTATACATAGATTTTATACTTAACTATACATAGATGTTAACATAGTTTTATTATTGCTTAATGTTTAAAAATGCATATAAAAGCTAGTGAATGTCAGTGAATTGTTAACTGAAGTGTGGCCTTTATTCTCTAAAATATTGAAAACTTAATTGAAGTTGATAGCATTATTTTAAAATAATGGATGCAAGAGAACTGAAAAGAGTAGAAACCTAAGGTTTTTAATACGTTGTTTATATTTCAGCTAAAACCACAACTCTGCCTTCCCCTTCTACAACTTCTCCCATAACTACTACATCAGGTAATTGAAAATTTGTTTTATGTATCATTGATTTAGGTTATGTATACAAAATTGCCTTTTACTCTTTCCACCATTTTCCAGTTTTATTCATAAATGTTTGTGAGCTGAAACTCATCTCTTCCATTTAGAGGACCAAGATAGTAGGATGTTAAAGCAATAAATGATAAATTTACTGAGAGGCCTCTTTTAATCACATTTGGCATGACATGTTAGAACTAAGTGTTAAATGTTTTCCAAAACCCTTTAAATACAACCTGTGGTAAAATTTAGTTACTTATGACTTAAAAATTAAATATTGATTGCTATTAGGCAATTGTGTGTAGTATTAGAACATGACAATTTGATCACTAAGAAATGTATACTTCAACCATATTTTTAATCATTTTTACATTCTTTTATAATTCTTAAAAGTGCATTTGTGAAAATTAACTTTTTTATTAATGATTTGACAAAGTATAAATTATTTTTTGGTTATACCACAGGACACCATAGGTACACAGGGTTAGTAAAGCTCTCTCGAACCATATTTGATTCTGATGAAATTTTTTTATTGCCTTCATTTTTATGCTTTCAGTGAAATCATTTGTACAACTACAGAATAGTTGCAATTAATTTTAAAGCTGGCCAACTTATATAGCTTTTAGAACCAGTGTTTATTTCATAATCTAAGAAAAAGCAAATTTGTGAAATGACGTAAAGTTCATGGTTCCACTTGAAGTGTTATTACTCCCTGGAAAGGAATTTGTTTTGTTTCCTCTTGAAATCTTATACTCCCTGGAAATAAACTCAAATTTTTGTGTTATTTTCCTTACAGCTTGGTAATATTTTCTCATAATGTAAAATTTAGAAAGGCAGACTCAAGATATCTTAATTAAGAAAGAGTTTTTTTGCTTGTTGGAATTATACATGCAGGTACTTAAGGTTATTTTAATATTTAAAAAAAAACCTGCAAACTGCAACCACATTTTTATTTACCTTACATGATACTTAGTAAAATTCATCCTGTATGTATTTTAAAAACAAATGTTAATATTTACTCAAAAATAATACACGATCTGAAGAAAGTGCAAATGTTTTGAGTACTTGACATATTCTTAGGGCATAATTTATATATTAGGAGAATCTTTTTCTGTCATTTTTGTAGTTGAAGTTGTGTTAGCAGCACTAACCACTTTGTTATCTCTGGATGGAATGAAGAATAGGATTGATAAATGATTACTTTCCTCAGTTTGGGGTAAATTCTGAAGACATGACTCAAAATACTGTATAAAATTTAACACATGGCAAAAATGGAAGCTTAGGTGGATCGAAATCACAATAGCAGACCATGAGACTTAAACGGTATTTTTATTGTCTCTATCTCATTTAACAGGTACAGCTAATACCACTTTAACTCCACAACCTATGCGGAAATCTACCTTTGATGCAGCCAGTTTCATTGGAGGAATTGTCCTTGTGTTGGGACTGCAGGCTGTAATTTTCTTTCTCTATAAATTCTGCAAATCTAAAGAACGAAACTATCACACTCTGTAAACAGACTAATTAAATTAGCAAGAACGGACGTGTAACTCACTGAAACCAAAATATTATCTCAAGATGTCCCACATGGAAGACGATATTCCAGGATCTTTAAATTTCCAAAGGATGCATATAGGATATTTGGAGCATTGTCTTTGAGGAAGAATCTGTTAAATCATTTTGCTCAACAGGAATATTTAAGATATTCTGCATGAATCCTTGTGGCTGTCTTCTTTTATTTTAAATGGCTGCTGCTGTGGGATTATGTTCTCTTCTTGACATGCCAAATGTAACTTTCTGTAAGTGATGGAAAATATTGTTCTGCACAGGCAACCTCATGACTCTTCTGGCAGTTTAAATTTAGTCCTTTTAAATCTTGAAAGCTGCATTATTTTTACCCTAACTCAGGATGTAGTTTAGTGACCAGAACTGAGAAGAAAGTGCCAAATGAGCTTCAATCAGGTGGATTTTTGGCTATCATTTCAAAAGTGGAATAAATTTATAAATTTAGTATCCTTAGAGTAAACTGTATCCTTAGAGTAAAAATTTGTGATTGATAATAATTATTTTTTTTCTACATTAGAAATAAGAGGCCACATAGGGAATTACATTCCAGATTTAAAGAAATGAATGGAAAGGATACAGGCATTAAAGTATAGTAGGTTATTGCTCGTACTTGTAAAGCACCTTATATCATTGAGAAAATAAAGAACAGTGCCTTAAAAGACAGAATGAAAGGTAGGCTGTAACTTAAAATGACTGAGGCTAGAAGTTGGTCTGAGAATGTAACTTGATGTGAGCAGTAGTGAATCTGCTTTTAGGTACCATGCTGTTAGTATTCATTTGAAAACTTACTTTATCTCAGAGCTGAGTAACTTAAGCTAAAGGGTATTATACAAAATTGAAAGCCGCCTTTCTTATAGTGAACTTCCCAGTATTTTTCATATGGCTGTTAAATAATAAAGATAAAATTGATTTATATTTTCCTTTGTGCTTCAAAAAAAGTATCCTAACACTATTGTACCTTGAAGGACTTCACCAAGCTTTCTTGAAAAAATAACTTCTTTGTGAGGTAAGAAAATAAGTTATTTTGGAATGTTTTCCTTGACTTTTTGGGACAGTCATTTTTTAAGTTTTGAGACCACAGATGTGACTAGTGTAATTTCAGAAAATCAAAGGATTTTTTTTGGCTTATCAGATAACTATAGATTTTTAATGATTGCCTTGAACGGACGGATTGTGCTTTTGCTTTTTCTTCCCCCTTTTTCTTAGTTTCAGTTCCTGTAATAAGCATGCATACTTTTATTTAGTTTGTGAAGCACTACTTTTTTTTGGTTTTAGAGGTATATTTCTCCCTTGTCTTTGACACATTGGATTAGTTTAGAGGCTTAAATTTGTTTAAAGTGAAGTTTTGTTTTTCTAGTTCATGTACGTTTTATGTTTTAGTTTCTTTAGCCAATAGTGGCTGAGTGTAGCACTTGGTTTTCAATATTTTATAGTAGGATAGAACAAATTGCTTTGGTCCATTTCATAAACAAATTCCTTGCATTTAGATAATTATATTAAAGGCTCTTAAAAATGAAGATTTACTCTTTCTTTATTACTTGCTGATACAGCTGAAGTTTGTTTTACTTGCACATTTGTACATATACCTAATGTTTTCAAGTGCCTTAATTGTTTAAAAATCTCTGGCTTCAAAGGTTTTTGGGGAAAGGTAGGTTTACCTCACAGTTTTGTGTTTTCATTTCTAGTAATAATCTAGGTACCTCACAAAAAACTTTATTACGGTGCCATGGCTATTAGTTTTTAGTGAGTGCTATAAAATGTAAGATTCATTTGAAAATAATTTCCATTTCTCGCAAAAGTGGCAACAATTAGCTACAGTGGTAATATCTGTCATTTGCCTAAATATGAATACCTTGCCACACATCAGTGTCAGCACATAAACTATTTTCATGAGCTGATGAAGCCTCTCATCTGTAATTTTGAATACTGATCTAACAAAATCATAAGAAATTAGTTTTTGCAAGTCTACAGAAGAGCTCTTACAACAGAACTTACAGCCGTTCCCTCCACCCCCTTAACTTTAGCAGTTATCTTGAGCCATTAATAAATAATTTTTGGGTTTTTTAAATCCAGAAGGTATATAGAAACCTCTTCAGATTTTTCATCTGATATGTTCATGCAGATGTAGTTCTATCAGAAATACTTGTTTTACTTTACAGATATTTGTTGCACAGACACTGCTGTATGTAGAAATTTCTGTTTCAGTTCTTTAGAAACTGTAAAACCAATCTGTATCATGTACCAAACTGATTTAAAATAAAACTACATGTTTATTGAATTCACCAGCTTTTTACCTCTTTGGACTGTGAAATTTCATGCTAATGAATTTACCTTTCCTGTCTGTTTGAGGATGGTTGTCTATTTATTTATGTTTTCACTTCAGTGTTTTTGGTCCCTAGGAATTAGGATTGATTTAAAGGTAGTGTCTAATAATCACCAAATGGTCTGGATATTTCTTTTTCTGTGATGAACAGTCGCTCTAGCAAATGATTACAGATCCCTTTGGAAAATGTTGGGAGAAGATTTATGATGTACACCTGCAGTAGTTGTGTAGCGTCCTTCCTCAAGGGTAACCTTTCACCTGCAGTCAGTGGTCTGTAAATTGACTTAGATCTGGAATCTGAATATGAAACTATGAATCTCCACCTTGCTGACTCAAGTCAGGTTTCAGCTATCGGAGTTTTTCCCATGTAGATCAAGAGGCACTCTAATAGGCTGCCTATATGATTCCATTGATCACAGAAATATCTGTGCCAAGACATTTTGAATACTAATACATCTCTGCTATTCTCTGTAGTAGGTATATGCACTTTGTCTGACAGTTGGCTTCTGCTACTCTGAGACTGCATCATCACCATTGAAATAAGTATCACAACAGAAAAGCTTGATGAGATTGTGAATTCAATTGTTACTGTAATTTAGCATTCTGAACTATTAAAATTTGGGCTTGTGACTACCAGAAATGAAATATTTTAAAAGGCTATTGTGCAAGCTCTCTAGTTTTCAGACCATGATTTGAGTTGAAGATTAAAGGACCAAGGTTGTCATTTCTTCAAGTGCTGAAGTGCATTCTGTCACAGGAGTAAGGGCCCTTAGTGTGATGAGTCAGGAGCAATTTAGGCTCCCAAGCCACATGCTTCAGCAGGTACTTCATTGCAGTTCACCATGGGTGATAGTGTGGTTGTCTTGCTGCTGTGTGCGAAGAATTACTAGCACTCAATTGTCTGTTGGCAAGGAGCACAGCACAGTGCTCAAGCTCAAACTTGCAACCAAACAAACCCCATCTTTGTGAATCTGTTTGCTAAGACTACTCCTGTTGTAAATCTCTATTTGTGGGCCAAACAGGAGGCAGAAACCACAGTAATCAAACAGGGAAAGCTTATTACAAAGAAATAGTAACTCTAACAAGAGCTTGAAGTAATGGAAGGACTGGCTGGTAAGGAATACAAGGATGGCAGATTTAAGGAGCAGCCACTATCCAGGCTTTGTGCTCAGACCTCATCGGAGAGGATGTGGCCAAGATTCACTGGATGATGGTGAAGCACCCGAAGGATTCCAGAACCTTTCATAGGAAGTACCACCCCAGTGGCACTTTCCCATCAGGCTGTGTGTACTGCTGGTGCTACGCACTGCAGAAGCTGCATGCACTATAGTAACTTGATGCTGCAGAAGGCATGTGCATTCCCGAAACTTTCCTAGGAGAGCACCTCAGACCTAGGAGAGAAGCCCTTCCTCCTACAGGTTTCCTCCAGCTCGCTACCGACAAAGGTAAAGAAGAAACACGTATGGGGTCCAGATTTATTATTTCACAGTAGATAATTAGGGATGAATTTCGAATTGAGCGGTAATAAATTGGTGGCTGGTACTGTAACTTGCCATTTATAATTTTCCTATCAGAGTCATCAGTCTTACTCTTTGCTTTTGTTTTTTTATATTCTATTTCAGAAGTCCATTTTTTTAATATTTTATATAAGTCTTACATCATTTTTCATTTTTTGCACAATGTATGCATTTTCATTTTGCTTATATTCCCCATACAATTGCACCCCCCCTTATTTTGACCCTAGTCCTTCCTCTCCTCCCCCCCCCCCCACCGTAGTGTGTTTTTGGTTTATAGTTGCTTGTTGATTTTGATTTTTACTTTGTATTAATAAGTCTTCTTCCTGGCCCCTTATTTAGGTTTTCTGAATTCCTGTTATGAGTGAGACCATCTGGTATTTTTCTTTTTCTCTGAGCATGATCTATTTCTCTGAGCATGATCCCTTCTAGCTCCATCCATGTTGCTGCAAACTGCATGTGTTTATCTTTTTTGATTGCTGAGTAATAGTCCTTTGTATATATGTACCACATCTTGATCCAGTCATCTATTTTTGGGCATTTGGGTTGTTTCCATAGCTTAGCTATTGTAAATAGTGCTGCTATAAACATAGGGATGCAGAGGCCCCTTGGAATTAATGTTTCTGTGTCACTTGGGTAAATACCTGGGAGTGGAATTGCTGGACCATATGGAAGCTATTTTTATATTCTATTTCAGAAGTCTATATTCTATTTCAAATGTCTATTTTAGATATTTAATCAATTTGGAATTCATGTATCTCATGCAAAATGATTTAGTCTACTTCAAAAAAAAGTCTCCTTAAACTCAAAAAGCCTCATATAATATACATAAATTTTTGTATTTAAGTATTTGGCATATTGTTTCATGGTCTGTTCCTTTGCCAGAGATAGATTTCCTTGTCTGAATAAAAATAGTTGGATTAGGACATTATAAATGTCTGAGGAGTGTTTTGATAGTTATAGAAAAAATGAAGACTCTTAGAGAAGATGATGTTCTTAAATGAAACAAATAGAAATAAGTGCTGTAAATTTAATTGGACTAATCTCTGTTCTAGTTTTTCATATGTTAGAGATACTGCTAAGAAGCAATGCTCTCCTGGCTGTCCCATCTAATCAGTAACTAGATCCTATATTGAGAGGTTGCTGGTTGACCAGAGGCTAGGCTTAGGTTACAGAAGTGCATACCAAGTCTGATGTTTTAAAATCTAGGGCCAAACTCAAGTTACAGGCCAAAAATGGGACATACAAGATGTAATCATTTTAGTTATTCGATACTGCCTTCATAGTATTGCTAACAAAAATTAGATAACAAGGTTTAGAATCATTTTTATTTATTCAAATGCTCATAGAAATAAAACTTGGGGGAAAAAGGATATATGATTACCAGTCAAGTTTGAATGGGATTCTGGATGGAGCTGTTTGAACTTGAAAAGCTGAAAGTTGAACACTTTCTGCTACGTTGGGTAGGAAAACTTCATCAATCCTTTTTTTGTGTTTAGTAGGTACCTGCAATATAAATATTAATTAGCTATTTTAAAGAATAGCTGAATAATTACTGTTACGACATCATCACAAGTTACTGGTGTGACCAAGATCACTGGTTCCGTCTGGATAGACTTGAGTTAGGCTAGTTAGTGTGCCCTGTACATACTTTACCACTTGTCATAAAGAGAATTATCAAGAGTGACTCCATCAATGGAAAGCCATTTCCAGCTAAGGAAGAAACAAAATCTTTAATATGAAGTAATCTAAAAAATTGTGTTAGTGCAGTGCTCTTTTCTAGATCATTGTATTATTTCTTTCCAGTCATGTATAGATTCTTCTTCAGTTGCTATTTATCTGACTTACCTTGCATTCGTCAGAGCATAGATCGGAAGAGGCTTCAACTAATTTTGTGCCTTTCCTGGACCTCACACATTTTGCTTGGGGTCTCTTTACGTAAGTCAATGGGCCCTCAAGACACTTCCTGATAGATAATTATTATTAATGATTAGCCTTATACCAACACCCTTCTAAATCTTTCAAATATAGTAGATTGCCTCTAAAACATTATATTACAAACTATTATTTACTCTTAATATTCTCAATTATAAGCATTGTGATCACCACCACCCTCAATCCGGTGGTTGGAACATTGACTGAGGAATGGAGTAGCGATGAAGTGGCTCTTAAAAGCTCTTAGAGTTCCACACATACCAAATGAATGTTGCTTCCTTTGAAAAGGTTTTTGTAGACATAGACATAGTAGAATTTCACCTTTTAGTGAAATATAACTGCACAAAAACTAGCAAGTCAAGCAAATAGTAGACATTAATAACAGCCTTATTTAAATGATCTCAATTGAGTGTTACTTCCTTCTGTGTGTGCGTAACTACATGTTTAGAAATAGTGCAATAAACTTTTAGTCCAGTAACTGAGTCCTTTAGCTGCAAAAGCCTTAGAATAACAAATTTCCTCTAATGGAATGATCACAATGTCCCCTTTTTTCCTCAAGAGAGGAGGAATTCTTAAGCGTGTTAATTAGATATGCAAACCCTGCGAGGAGAAACAAGCACTTAGTAAAATTACTACTGTAATTCTTATTACAGTAGAATAGGCAGTGGAGAGGATGTAAAGGTCATTTTACATAGTCTAAAAGCTGAAATATAAAATATTTCATATATATGCTGCCATTCAACCTCATTTTCATTCCAAGTATTTCATCAGAGGGTATGTTTTTCACGTTTTAAGACTTCTAAAACTTTCTGCTCTGCCAGGGAACTCAGAGAAGGGATCTGATGCTGCTTGTTAATTACTGTAGATGACTGAGAAAACAAACAAACAAAAATTTAAAGACAGAACATAGCAAGGTGTTGTTACTGACTTCCATACCCATTAATTGAGTTGTAACTGAGTAGGTACTTTTGGACTAAATGTTTCAACGTCAACTAAAGAGTGACACCAACAAGATGTTTTTGTCAGCAAGATGGAGAACAGGAAGCCTTGAATGCTTGTTTCCCTGACAAACACTGACTCAGCAATAATTCATGGACAAGTTTCCTTTGTGAGAAATCCATATCCATACCCAAAGCACTTAGACAAGATACTGATCTATAATTTTAACCCTTTGCACTCCAAACCATTTTACGATATTTTGATTTAATTTCTTGTGCCATTTCAAGATAAAACTTCAGGGAAACATGCATGTCTCAAAAAGTTGCGTTGAAATAACCTCAATTCCCCGTAATCACTAATAAATTGCAATGTCCCCTGAGAGGGGATATCCGAGTGATATGCTAGAATTCCGATGTCCCCTGAGAGGGGACAGCGGAGTGCAAAGGGTTAAAGGTAAATTTGAAGTAGCCCTAAAAGTATAACTTTGTATTTACATTTTATATATATGATCAAATTTATCATTACTTACAGTCATTGGCCTTTGAATCTTCCTTGTAAGATTACTCTTTAAAAGATGTTGCTGGGGGTATTTGGATGAGGTGGAAGCAGAACTTAAGGCATACTGAGTCCGGGATATAAGACCTAAAATGTTAAAATTTTTTAAAAAGTTTACAACTGGTTGCAATGTGTAGGCTTAAATTTAATTGATAAAATTTTAGAGCTTAAAATGGACATCTAATCCAGCTACATCAATTTTGAGTAAGGATGTCAAAACCTAGATGGAGTTTTTTTGCCTGAAGGTCACATGACCTAGTGAAAGAGAAAGAGCTGAGGGTGACTTTGGACTACGATGCATAGAAATGGACAGACTAAGAGGTATGTAAGTAATAAGAGTAGTAATTAACTAAATTTGCGAGTGAGGGAGAATAGCTCCCAGATTTCTGGCTCAAGGAACTGGATAGAGGGTAATTACATTTGCTGAGATGGCAACACATTATGCTCTCTGAGTTGCTGGTGGAGGAGGAGTTGGGAAGACAGGTTCCATATTTTGATCTCTTGAATTTGTGAGCCTGAGACACTGAATGTAGATGTCAGGCAGTCATTGGAAATAGAGGTCTAGAGCTCAGATTCTTAAGCTGCAGAGATAGACTTGGCAAATACCGATTAAAGTTGTGGGAACATAATGTAAATACCTGAAACAGTATAATGTAAGAGAAGAGGCCAGACAGAGCTCTGGACAACTCAAATGTTTAGAGGTTGGATCTAGGAGGAAGAACTGTAAAAGTAGATGTAGAAGAAGCAGTCAGAGAAGGAGAAGGAAAAGAAGTGCCATGGAAATAAAAAGCTTCTAGGAAAAAGGTGTGGTCAGCTGGCTCAAACTGAGACAAAGTGAGGAATCAACAGGGTTCATTAGACTTGAACATAAGGAAGTGATTGTCGTCTTGGCAAGAGCAGTTACAATGGAGTAGTGGGGAAAAAAATCAGGTTGGTGGTGGTATGGCTGAGACTGATACTTAGCCCTCAATTGCCATTTTCTCCTTTCTTTAATAATAATAGAATTCCCAACTTTTTTCTTGGATACATAATATCCTGGAATAAAAACATCCTTTGATGTAACTGAAGTAGCACCTTTGTCTTTAGCTATCATGCCCTAATAAGCTGTCTTTTGCAGTTATGTGTGGTCTTGGGCTAATTAGCCAGTGAGGTATGCAGAAGTGTCATGTGATTTCCAGGAAGTTTCCTTTAAGGAAGGGAAGGCACTTCTTGTTTCCTTCCTCCACCCTGTTTGCCAGAAAGCTTAAGTATCCATCTTGGACTATGAGGTAGAAGCCACAAATTGAGATTGGCAAAGCACATAAAAATCCTGGGTTCCCAGTGATGGCAGAAATATCAAAATAATCCTGGATAGCTTATATCTGAATTTTCTTTTCTTAGACGTAAACTTTCCATTTGTTTAAGCCATGATTATTTTATTTTTTGTATATATATTTTTAAATCTTTTAAAAAAATCTTTTAATTTTTTAATTTTTAAAGATTTATTTATACAAGAACCAGGGTACAGGCCAGATGTGCAGGAGAGTGAGAAGATTCACCAGAGACAGAGTGGGGAACAGAACACTGATGAAATACACTGCTGAGGGGAGCAGCGGGTGAGGCAGGAGAGGTCTGCTGTGCCATGTGTGTATCTCACTGGCCGGCCAGGATCGAACCCACACTGCAGAGGCTACAGACAGCTTCACAGCGCTGCGCTCCACTGCCTGCGCCTCCAGGGAGGCCCTTTTTTTTTTTTTTTTGTATATTTTTGTATTTTTTTAATCCTAATGGATATCAACTAAAAATTGAATTAAATAAATTTAGTGAATTAAGAGTCAGTTAAGAAAATAATGACTTTTTTTTTAAGATTTATTTTATTTATACAAGCACTGAGTATAGTCAGAAGCGCGGGAGGGTGAGAGAATTCACCAGAGCCAGAGGGGAGAGCGCAACAGGCAGACTGACGAAGTACACTGCTGAGGGGAGCAGCGGGCGGCAGGAGAGGTCTGCGCGCCATGTGGGACCTTTGTTGGCAGCCGGGGATCGAACCGGTGCTGCAGAGGCTGCGGGCAGCTTCGCAACCCAGCAGTCAACCACTGCGCCACGGGGGAGGCCCAATAATGACAACTCTTAAGAAGTTTGACTGAAGTATAAAAGAAGGAATATGTAGTCAAGGGAAACTTGTTCGATGGTGGGTTTTAAGTATGGCACATATTAAGTATGGCACATACCATACTTATAGTTGGCTATAAGATTAAAGTATTAGCTGAATGGAAAATAAGAATGTATAGAGGATGAACATGAGGATTAGTTGATAGCTCTTGAGCAGGTAGGAGCAAACAGGATCCTGTGCCCAGGGATTGACACAGAGAAGAGAGAGGGCATATTTCCATTTTAACATGAGGGAAGGAGAAAGCAGTTAAGAGAAGAGACGAGAGCTCATCCTCTAACTCTGCCTTTACTGATGTGGGGCGCGAGGAGCCTGTTGCTACCATCACCACAGAAAGGAGAGACCCCAGCCATCTTATGCTTCCAACTGGATAACAGTAGAAAGGATAGGTATGACTGGCTTCTAACTTTAGCACTAATAGCTAAGGTACTATCAGGCTGTCCCTTTGGAGTGCTGGGCACCAAATAGGTGTGACCCAGTCCCTCCCTTTGAATGAATCATGGGAAGTCCTCAGTAACCGCCCACTATCACTGCAGAAGGGGTCAGAAGGCAGCTGAGACCTGGGAGTGATTTCTGCCTCTGCTTTCTGGTCACATCCCCAATCCTGGCAATTAGGGTTACCCTCACCTGCCTGTGGCCCCACTCTGGTTCTCTTTCATGAGTGTGCAGGTGTTGGAGAATATTGGTGTGTGAAAATTAATATTCAGAAACTATTTAAATGAGATTGGGGGCCAGCCTAGAAGATAATTTTTATCACACTCAACACTATTTCAGTCAGCTGAACTACCTCCTATGAAATCCTTTTGCTAACTACTCCCCATATAATTCACATGGTAATAACCTTAACATTGATACCATCCCCCTGCTATTACGAGCAACATTCCTCACAACTGCCCAACAGTAATGGATCATCTCCTGGCTCCACAGGATGATCTGTAAGACATCCACTTTAGGTAAAGCTGACTTCTCCTTGTTCACCAGTTCATATTTGCAAGGTGAAAATGGTAAATATTGTGTTGGATATGCAATATCAACATCCTTTGATGTAACTGAAGCAGCACCTTTATCTTTAGCTAACACAGCCTAATAAGCTGAGTCACATACGCTCAGATGTATGTGCACTCTAGTCAAGGACAAATTGACAACATTTGTACTGATAGGAGATATGCTTTAGAGTAGCTCATAACTTCAGAATGTTGTGGATACAACATGGTTTCCTTACTTCCACTGGAGACAAAATTTATTTATTTATTTATTTATTTATTTATTTTTATTATAATGTGAACATAGGGCTGGGGTCAGGAATGTGATCAGAAATTTTATTTTATTTTTAAAGATTTATTTATACAAGCACTGGGTACAGTCAGAAGCGCGGGAGGGTAAGAGAATTCACCAGAACCAGAGGAGGGAGCAGAGCAGGCAGAAGGACCGAAGTACACTGCTGAGGGGAGCAGCGGGTGGCAGGAGAGGTCTGCACTCATTGTGGGCCATGGAGACAAAATTTAAAATAGACCTTACATTCAGGAGTTGGTGGATGCTATACTTTTACCTATTGTCTTAACTATTATCAGGATTCTGGAACATTCTATAATTGACTCCCTAAAACAAAACAATGGGTCAAATAAAACCAAACCAGTAACAAACTCTAGAAATCTGGCTAGAATTCAGGCTTACCAAAGAGGGAGAGTAAGGAGGGAGAACAAATTGGGGAGGAGACACAATGGACTATAGGTACTCTGGTGTGGTGTGGTAACATATATCTGAAGAAATGTGAACCTTACCTCTGAATCATACAAAGTGTTGTAAACCAGTGTTACATCAATAAAAAAATGAAATTGACTCTTCAGAATCTAGATGCTGAAAGAAATCACCTTGCTAACATTTCCTCTTATTATTATTGCAGCTCTTAAAGAAACCAGTAACAGCTAAACTTCCGTCATGGTGCAAAGGGACATTTTTTCAAATAATAAACTTAGGCTAAACTGGCTAGAGAAACCCAAAAATTGATCCCAATAAACGAAAGACAAGATTGGAAAGTCAATAATTTTTGGTATGACAGAAAGAGAAGGCTCTGACCTGGGTCAAATAACCCTATCCTAAAGGAAGTCCTAAAATTTCCACTCCCAACCACTGTACATGCAGTAAGCCATCATTCTACTTATAAATACCATTCATGGATCAATATTGGTGAGGAAATATCAATAAAGCCACAAAAAGTGTCTACCTTACTTGTTCTATCTGTCCAAAATACACCCCAGGGAAGCCTGTACACACTGCTCCTGGACATTTTAAATTGCCAAAGTGGCCAATTGAGTTTTGGCAGTAGGATTTCTCACAGTTGCCTTGTCTTGTGGGTGGAAATATGTTTTAGTCATGGTCTGTATTGTCTAACTGGACTGAGGCCTTCCCTTATAACCAGGATCTGCCTCTTCTGAAGCCAAGTTTCTACCAAGGACCAGGGTCTCACATGGAGGACCCTTCTAGAACTACCCATTTTACTAGTCAGGTGTTCCCAAAAGTTTGTTGCCACTTAGCTTGTTTTACATTTCTCACCATGCTTACCACCTTCAGTCCTCTGGTTAAATCAAATGCACCAACAGTATCATTAAACTCAACTACCTTGGCCCAAAGTCTTGCTGTTTATCCTTCTAAATCTCAGATCATCCCTTTTTGGAACTCAAACTCTCATCCTTTGAGGTGGTCACAGGGTACCTAATGCACTTAGTTCCTGCCTCTTTTGATCCACAGCTAATTTAAGGTGATATAGCTCAATACTATAAAAAGCCTATTAGCTTCTATCAAAAGAAACCATATTCTGGTTGTGCAATCTTTTCACAGAATGCTCCAAGGCGACAAAGGCCTTCAGCAACATCCTGTAATGTGGAGGTTCATCTGTTGGGAAAGACACCGCCAGAAAGACTTTTCTTCAGTCTCATTGGTAAGGCCCCTATATAGTATTGCTAACAAACCCTGTGTAGGCTGGCTCCAAGGAACAGACTCTTGGATTCACCTAAAGAAATCATTACCTCCGGCTGGGCCTGCAGGTACCTCAGGTAGTTCCGTCTGGTACCTCAGGTAGTTTCCAATGGGTGCACTTTCCCTCTGATGTAAGACATGACATCTAGGAAAGGTCCTTCCTGACACTAAGGGACAAAAAACACCACTGAATCTGGAATAAACCTGACCTGTGATCAGCAATGCTTTCAGAAAAAGATCCTGTTCAAAAGGGGAAAATGTGAAAATTAATATACAGAAATCCTATTAAAGGAAGAAAAGAAAAGAGAGTCCATATATCTAAAAACTATAGCACCCAAGATGCCAGTGGGAAGTGATGCTGCTTCCCAGTCCCAGCAGAAGGAAGGAGGTGCCTCCTTGCACAGTAATGGCCCCTCTAAAGGTATTATGGGGATTGCTGGCTTTGGTTCTAGAGACGTCCATTGTGTGTCTTGTTATGACACTGCACTTTCCAAATTGCCTTTTAGTTGTTTCCAAATAAATTCCCTGAGTTGGTGAAATAAACTGATTACTTTTTTTGTTTGAGCCTAACCAATGGTAGCTTTATCAGACACATTAACCCAGAGAGGGATTAAAAAACTACTTGACAAGGTTGAAGACAGAGGGGAAAAGGAGAGACAGAAATACCCAGGGAGTATGGAGAGGACAGTGCAAGTTACAGAACTATCCAGAATCTGTGACCAAAGTAGGGCTCTTGGGTCTCTGCTGCTCTTCCTCTTTGGGCTGGGACCCTGGGACAGGGAACATCAGCCCAGCTGTGGATGCCAGGCAGCAAGACCCCAGAGAAAGGAGGAGGGCCCTTGGGCTTTACTGGCAAGCCCAGTTCTATTCTTAATAAACCCAAAGTAACTTTGTTTGCTTGATCTTTGAAACTGAACTTCCTGCATCTGAAAGGCTGTGTTTTCTCATATCAGTCACTCTTATAAGGAGCCAAAAGGAAACATAAAAGATAGCACACATGTGTCAAAGTATAATAATTGACTTAGTGCTAATATACTATGTTGTAGATGTGCATTATTTTATTTAATCCTCAGATTGCACCTTTGAGGTGGGTGTTTCCATTTCATAGAGATGCTGGTTAATCACAGAGCCCAGTGACAGAGTAGGATCTGAATTTGTGCCCATACATTTAATCATTAGCCTCTGTTGCAGAACAGGAAAGAGGATTGGATGACCTTAGCAAGAGGACAGTCACGGTTACTGATTTGGTGATATTTCCAATAGTCAAACAGAGAAGAGAATTTGGAATTTACTTGATCCTCATCTTATAGGGGAGGAAGCTAATCTAGAAATGTCCTGTGACCCAGGCTCTGCTCCAGGCTGCCTGTTGGCTGCCTTACCTAGAAGGATTTTTGGATTGGCTATTCCATAGGACTTCTCACACCCAGGAATCATAATGTACTTTATAAATAACATCTGAGAAGCATGGTCATTAGTGTTCCAAGCCATTAAGATGCTTCAAAATCTAGTGAGATATCAAATGTTCTTCAAGTGGCATATTGTATACTTCTGAGGCCTGTTTTTATGATTGAATTGCTTTAGTATAGGATGTCAGTACTCCAAGGTGAAGTAAAGTAGAAAGTTCTGTTTGCAAATCAGAATCAGGGTTTATTCATTCATATATCACTCATTCAGTTAACAAACATGCAGCACCCACTCATGAACCACTAGGTTGTAGTTGCTAGTCCCTGACATCTGCCTTCAATTCTGCCCCTGGTCCTGAGAGCTTGTTCTAGCGAGAGGAGGGAGGGGGTATCCTTACCGCCTGGTGAACTCATCTGGACAGACAAGTGCTTGGAGTCGTTAAGCTGGCTTTGTAGTTCTTCTACTCGCTGGAAGGCGTCCAGCTTCATGCTGCGCTCCTGGGCAAGCCGGCTTCTTGTCTGAGGGGAAAATGTTTGGGAAGCAGACATGCTTTTTGATACATACTTTAGTTTCTTGGGCTCCCAGGGAGAGTTGGGTCAAAAGCTGCCCCAGGAATATAAGTTTTCATGATGTCCTAGTCAGGTTGAACACAGCTTCTGAGAATATAGAGCTCGAGGAAGAACCAAGAACTTAGCCAAAGAGGAAAAGAGGCAACCCTGAGACCCTTATTACCTTGAGTATTGCTGGGTGTTTACTCACAGAGTTCTATCTTTTATGTTTATTTCACCAAAGAGGGTAGAGAAAAAGGGAGGAAACAGGGCCCAACTCACAGAGGACTTGTAGGCCAAACCATACATCTACCCCAAGGATCTACAGGAGGCCCTGGGTGATTTTGATCAGAGGAAAGACATAATCTTCCTCCAGATCTCTACCCTCACATCAATTTATCATCAGCTGGAAATGACCTGAGCACAGACTTCTAGGACGGATAGAGATCCCAGACTGGGAGACAACCTTTGTATTTCCTTGTGTTGCTCTCCCCTAGCACAGCTAGCCCCTAAACCCCTGGCCTGTGAGTAGCTAGGTCCAAAGGGCACATCATCTGCAGAGATTACATATATTTCTTTTATTTAACATATATATTTCTTGTCATTTCCTAATTGCTTTTGTAGTGGATTGAATGGTATCTGTCCCCATTCCTCAAGATAAGACCTTATTTGGAAATAGACTCTGTAGATGTAATTACAATGATTACTGGATTAAGGGTGGGCCCTAAATCTGGGCTGCTGTCCTAATAAGAGGCGGTGAGGACAGAAACAGAGGTACACAGAGGGAAGAGGGCCAGGTGATGAGGGAGGCAGAGAGTACAGTGCGCAGCCATAAGCCAAGGAAGGCAAGGACTGCAGGCAGCCTCAGAACTAGGAGTGGGCACAGAACAGACGCTTCCTCAGAGTCCTCGAAAAACCAACACTTTGACTTCAGATTTCTGGTCTCCTGTATTTTTAGAGAATAAATTTCTGTTGTTTTAAGCCAGGCAGTTTGTGGTAATGTGTTATGGCAGTCCTAACAAACAAACAAACATGCTAAGCCCAAAAAATCCAGCCATGTGTGTTTTAAAGTCTAGTCTTGTCCATACAGACCCAAACAGAATGTTCCTGAAATCTCAGAGCTGTAACAACAGACTAATCTTAAACACTCTTGTTAAAGAGGGTAATTTCGTGTGTGTGTGTGTGTGTGTGTGTGTTTGTGCGCGCGTGCACGCACACAAACGCGTGTGCGTTAATGCCCAAGGGCAGCTTAACTTTCAGGTGCCTAGAATTGGGAAAACTTCCTAACTACCTACTAAGGGGATTTATTTATGGACCCTCATTCCCCATAGATGATAGCCAGTAGAAACATATCCAGAATCCCTGAGACAGGCTGGGGTTAAGTAAGTCTGAAAAGATTAGCAAAGGAAAGAAACATTTAATTAGCCTTAGTTAACCCTTTTATTAACACATCATACCCCTACTTCATAGAGGTCAGTGCAGTAACTTGCCCAAGGTGGTGCAAGTTCATGGCAGAACCAGGATTTGAATTCCGGTCTATTACCTAATTTAATCCTCCCCCAAATCTCACAGAGTGAATGTGTTATTCTCCATTATACAGATGAGGAAACTAAAGCACAAACAGGCCGCATTTTCCCACAGATCTTGCTCAGCTAGAGGGCTTGGGTGTAAATCAGGCAGGGTGACCTCCTCAGGGGTAGGATTCAGGCAAGGACCCTAATGCTCTCTAAGGTCAGATGGTGAACACTTGCCCTGGGAATTGGAGGTTGGAGATGGATTAAAGGACTCTTGCTGACTGCAGGACTCTCATTGGCTGAGGGAGGCCTTCTGAGTGCAGGTAAGCCCAGGGAAGAGGTGCCGGGAGAGTTGGAAGGGGAGTTTAGAAAGAGTGCATGATTAGTTTTGCATACAAGTACTAAAAACATATAATGGTACAGAGAAAACTCAAAATCTTTGATTAATTTTAGAATCTCTGCCATGAAACACAAAATTAACATTAACAAAAGAAAACCTTGAGAAAGTAATCTATGGACATCCCTATTTTTGTGGTAGCTTTTAGAAAAGCATCATTTGAAGGACAAAAACATGACACCAAGTTTGCCTTAAACATTGGTCATATTTTAGTTTATTTTTCAAGAAATAATGTTGAGATTCTCATTTTCTTTTATTCTAAAGCTACTTGTTTTCTGTTTCTATAAAAATACTCTTTCTAGTGTTGCCTTAATTCAATTTTTATCCTTTCTTTTTTTGCCATCAATTATTCTAGAATTCTCTTTACTAATTTCCAATTTGAGCAATTCAAACACTTGGCCAATAATTTAACTTTCCAGTTTAACTAACAACTCTGGTAAATATGCGTGAAGAGCTGCTCTAGAAGGAACTGTTTCTTTTTCCTTTTGTATTTAATTACATTTTGCGGTCTCCTTTGTTGGATTTTGCATTAATCCACATCTACATTATATTATTTTCTCCTTTTTTTTCTGACTGTATATGTTGTGTCTGGAGATCACTTTTGCCTTTCTTTTTTGTCTCTTCAGTTCCAGACACCATGTGTAAAATCTTCTTGTAAGAGCTCCAGTAACACTTGCTGCTTTTCCAGATTACTTGTTGGAGTTTTCTAAAGGATCAGTGGTTCAAGGATTAGAGCATGCCGAACACATTTTTCAAGTAATTCAAGAGAGCCAAGACACTGGATCTAAAGTCAATCAAGCCATCTTTCCCCCCTAAAAGCCATCCCAGCAATCACCCCAGTGGGGGTATAAATATTTTGAGGTGTGCCTAGAAGTGACAAAGATGGAGAAGCACTTCAGTGGAGGGCTTGAGGCACTACAGAAAAAATGAACTTCTGGCTGGCTTCCTAGAGGCCAGGGCCTCTCCTTGGAGTTACCTGTCGAAGTTCTCTCTGAATTTTCTTCTGCTGGAGCTGGCCCAGTTTAGAAGCCTTGTTGGCCTCTTCAGTGAGGAGCTGCAGGTGCTTTTCCTTTTGCTCTACCTCTTCCAAGAGCTTCTCCATGCTAGAGGTTTTCATTAAATCCAGCTGCTGTCGATGAACAGCTTCCTGGGTCACTCTATGTTCTAATTCTTTCAGCATTCGAGCCTGTGGCAGGAAAAGGCCAAAGGAAATGAAAAAAGGCACAAAATCTTAGCAGAAGGCAAGAAAAGGGGGAAGTTGATCAACACAGTAACTTTCCTTCCTTGGAGACCCAGGGGGCAGGACTGTGTGGAGAAGTCCTGGGCTCAGGATCATGCAGTCAGCCAGCTTTCTGTCCTGTGCTAGTAGCAGCAAGACCACAGGGATCCACAGGCTGGCATTTCCGTAAGTCTCAAGGCAATAGTGTGTGAGTTTGGGGTGGGGCAGGGGGTGGAGGCGAGGACAGGATATAAAACAAACAACAAAAACCAAGGAAATGAGAATGCCACTCTATAGCATTATCAGGTCAAATAACTTGGTCCTTTAAAGCCAAAGTTTGATGATAAATTGCATGTTAATTAGCTTACCAATCAAAGAGCCAACTCTACCACAACCTGCATTTTCATTGATACTGAGCTTTTACCAGGAGATTGCTGGCAAGGGTTTCTCCTGGGGAGACAGAGTGATGCAATACAGCAATGAGTAGGCAAGGGAGTTCTATTCTTGCCTCGGTTTTGACTCCCAAAATAGCCTTGGGAAAGCCAGACTCCAGATGGCAAAGAAAGGAAAAGATGGTAATAATTTGGTCCTATTCTGAAATTTTTGTAATGAGTAATAGCATAACGACTAGATGGTCAGAACTTAATTAAAATATTAATGCTAATGATTAACATTTATATGGTAATTTTACAGTTTACCAAAACTTACACAATTATACATCCTAATTCACCTGCTGCACGAATAATGGGGGAATTAGGGTCCAAAAGGGACAAATTATATTTCATGTTTCAAGTAAGCCCAGCTTTCTCAGGCTGTTACTTAAACTCAGCTGCTCTCTCTAAAATGAAGGTCTCTCTGCTCAGGTTGGCACAGAGCAGAAGCTTGAAACACCTTTATTTTGGGGCCAGCACCAACTGAGCAGCAGAAAGTTCTGAGAGTGAGATAATATGAACCATTAGGAAAGAACCCAGGCTCTCGGCTTGGGGAATAAAGCTGACAGTTGAATGCCCCCACACATGAAAAAGGGCCTCCCCAAAATGTTCAGATAGGCTTTCCCCAAAATGGTCACCTTGACCTGTGGAGATTAGATCAATTAGGCCCTGCAGGATCAATAAAACTGTTACCATTATCTTAAAGAATGAAGATTACCCAGATTTAAGGTCGTCTCCAGAAATAACTTTTTCCTCAGAGAAACCTATTTTATGGCAGGACAAACATCTAGAACATCTGGTTTTATCGTATGAAGTCATCTCTTCCTAGTTCTCTTAATACTCCAGGCCCCTACTCCATTTCTTCACTCAGGATATAAACCTCAGTTTGTTCTATTTATTCTAGGATTTACATCTATGAGTATCCCACTCCATACATATGTGATTAAATATGGTCCTTTTCTCCTACTAATTCTGTCTGATGTTAACATGTTTGCTTGACCAGCCTGGGAAGGACCCAAAGAGGTTGGCAATGGGGGTGGGAAAATTTCCCTGGCATGCCCACACTGCCATCTCCCAGCTTCACACTGTGGAGCTTCTGTGTCTGCTGCAGGCAGTACAGGCCACTTCTAGGTGCCATGTTCACAGTGCGGGGCTTATTCAGAGAGGGAGGAGGAGAGGTTCTAAGGTCCATACCTGGTTATCCTGCTGTTTGCACAGCCTCACGTTGTTGGTCTGAGCTTTGAGCAGGGCCTGCCTGAGAGCCAGTAACTGTTGACGAAATAACACCTCTTCTTGCTCTGCCATTAGCTTGATGCTCAAACACTCTTTTTTACATTGAACAGCTTCCTGTGAATATCCCAAACACAGTAAGATAGGAAATATGTTTCCTTTCCCTGCTTTTAGTTTCATAAGCAATATCTAAACCCCCACATTGTCCATCATTCTTTAAAATGTTTGCTAGAGTGGAGTGCCAGCTGGTCACTGCCTCTGTGGTTTTAATAAGAACAGTGCAGCAGATCAGAGTGAGGACTTTCAGGAAAAAAAATAAGTTTCCAAACCACTATTAATATGTGCCTTGGTTTCAGTGTGTCTTAGGGCAGATTTTCCACTTATTATTTTGTTACTTCATTTTCCTCAATCATATTTGAAACCCAAAGATTTGCAACATTTTGATCATGCTGCCTCAAGCCATTGGTAAAGTCATCCAACTTTCCCTCCCTTCACGCTAAACTCTCTGATCTGTCCTCCCATGTGCTTCTTTACCATTTGCTGCCTACTCATTCCTATTTCTCCTGAGGCCCAGACGTTGCCCATTTCCAGAAAAACTCCTCAACTGTCAGATCCTTTCAGATGGTCGGTCTTGCCACCTGACACCAGCGCAGCAGCTGCAGCCAAGGAAACTGGCAGCCAGCCTGCCAGCCGGGCCACCCTCCCCCAGGGCTCACCTTCTCGGCCCTGCTCAGCTGGCCCCGGAAGTGCGCCTGCTGCACAGCCATCCTCCAGCGGCCCAGGCTCCTGGCTTTGCACATGAGGGCAGCCAGGTTGCAGTTGTCCTGCTCCACAGCCTGCAGCTGCTCCTGCTGAGAAGGCTCATTTTCAGAAAAGGCGGCTTCAACCTTTTTCTCGCAAGGGCACGACCCTAACATCAAAAGATGACTATTGTCTAGTAAGCCCCAATGCTCTTTATTTATTTTTTTTTTTTTAGTGCCTAGTGCAAATGCTTTCTCTGGGAGACCAGATAGAATGCTAACAAAGTAGGGGGTAGGGATGAAATGAAATACAAGGATGAAATGCTGATATCCCACTGCTAAATGAAACCACATACTTTGACTGGTTTTTCTTTTGTTCCTTCATCAGGTCTGGCAGAGCCCCATTTTTTCTTGAGGCCCTTCATATTGTCAATCCCTTCTGTTCTCACTTCTTCGATGATCTCACACACTTTCTGGATCAAATTAAGCTGATTCTCTTCCAGCTTCTCCTGCAAATTGCAGACTCAAGGGTTAGGACCAGCAGTTGAGGACGAGTCATTTTGTCTTCCAAAACCCAACTTTTAGAAATGATCTAACATTAAAATATCATCCAGACAACAATTCTATTAGGTATCATCTGAGAGTCTCACTGGGGGCCCCTTTCTGCACCACCATGCAGCACAGTGCCACGAGGACTCGGCACATCTCAGAGTCTGCCTGGGCAGGCAGAGACCAGGGTGAGCTGAGCAAGTAGAAGAGTGGGAGGTCACAGGTGGAAAACCAAATTGTGCCCCCCTCCTCCATCCCCAAGTTCTAACTTGGGAAACTGAACCTAGGACTCTTGCTATAGGGTTGACTCAGCAGAATCTGACCAGAAAAAAAAAAAAAAAAAATCAGATAAATCACTGATGAGGAACACCATTAAAAATAGATAAACAGAGGAAGAATCAGGCTGCCTGCTTTTTCTATTTAGGCTTCAGCAGAAATCTTCGGAATGGCTTAGGGCTAATGGCTTATGGCGCTAAGTACAACTAGAGACCCAGTGACATTGGGTGAGGGGTAAGAGTGGGGTGCCCTCTCACCTTTGAGCCCCTTCCCTGGGGAGGAAGACAGGAGAGAGTGCTGGCCACATAGAGAAATGTTCACCCTTCTTGGGACCAGGGGGTAGGGATTCCTTACTTTGGGACACTTGTGGAACTAGTTCAGCCTCAAGAAGGAAAGATTCCTTTTTTTTTTTTTTGTCTAGGAATCTAACAGAAGCTAAAAAGAACTTGAGAAGATTTTCAAGATCTCATCAAAAGATGGGTTTGCGCTGGTCCAACCACTATGGAGAGCTGTGTGGAGATTTCTGGACCTACTAAACATAGAGCTTCCATATGATCCAGCAATTCCACTCCTAGGTATTTACCCAAAGGACACAGAAACATCAATTCCAAAGAGCACCTGCACCCCTATGTTTATAGCAGCACTATTTACAATAGCTAAGCTTTGGAAACAACCCAAATGCCCAAAAATAGATGACTGGATCAAGAAGATGTGGTACATATACACCATGGAATATTACTCAGCATTCAAAAAAGATAAACTCATGCAATTTGCAGCAACATGGATGGCGCTGGAAGGGATCATGCTCAGCAAAATAAGCCAGAAAGAAAAAGAAAAATACCGGATGGTCTCACTCATAGCAGGAATCTAGAAAACTTAAATAAGGGACCAGGAAAATGAATAACTATAAGAAAGTGAAAATCAAAATCAACAAACAACTATGAACCAGAGATACTCTATGGGGAGTGGGGGGCGGGGAGGGGAGGGATTGGGTTCAAAATAAGGGGATTGCAATTGTATGGGGAATATAAAAATAAAATTTATTAAAAAAAAAAAAAGATGGGTTTGTGAATCCCAGCCCTCACTGTCTGCTCACCCCTCTCCTGCAGCACCAGGTTTGGTGCATTTTGGATTTGATCCTTTAATTGTCTCTAAGCGCTTGCCCATTGTGGAGCCTCCACAAGTCAGAGGGACTCTCCAGTCCTCTCCGGAATGACCAAGTGAAGGCAGAGCATGGGCAGAACTTCCTTTCAACATAACAAAAGGGCTACCCTGGAATTCCCCTGAAGAGCTAGCAAGGTAAGGACCCAGGTGGCTTTCACTTTGGGGTGTATACAATAGGGAAGTGGTCAGGGTTGGGGAAAGCTAGGCTTGGGGTAATGGTAGACTTGTACTAAAATTCACATGTATGGGGCAGCTGGATGAAGCCCCTGAAGGCCCATTTTAGGTGTTGGGTCTCCATCTTACAGCTGCTCTGATGTCATAAGAATGTGACAGGCTTCCATGGTGCTGTGGCACCTGGGCTTGCCGTCACTCCGCCTGTGATGGGCCCCTCACTGACAGCTCAGCCGCTCCCTGACACTGGATATGAGAGAGAGGCTTTCGGGTTAGTACAGTCTCTGAAAGCCAATTCAAATTCTGAATTTGGCCAGGGAGCTCTCAGGCAGTGCCTGTTGTTATTTTCACTGGGGTCTATTTGGCTGGTTATACTCAATAGACAAAATAGTGCCAGAAATTATTAGGGTTTGGAGAAACAAACCTCTCACTTTCCTCAAGAGTAGTCAGCTGGCAGCAATGGTAATAGGCAGGAAAGTGAGGAAAAGAGCAAATATCTGAATTATCAAAAATTCAGTGTCTGTTATGGTAAAATGATGACCATCCATTGCTGACTCTGCAGTGAAAGCTTAGATCTGGTTAAGTCTTAGGCCCAACAATCTTCTGTTATCACAAAGCCTACCCCCTCTTCAATCCCTCTGGCGGGATTGAAGAAGGACTGATCTGATGTCCGACACAGGTCACTTACTTTTATGTTTAAACATGTCACAAACAAAGCTTGGACTAATGCTTCGTATTCTTCCTGGACTTCTTTTTTAATCTGATTTCTAAGATTCAGATTCTCTTCTTCCAAATCCACGAGTCGGGCTCTCAGAGCTGTGATTTCCATAATCATACTGTGACTGAGCTCAGCAACCTAGCAGCAGAAATGCATTTTTTAAATAGAAAAGGACTTCCAAGCTGCCACCACTTTGTATATCAATGTTGACTTTCCACTTTGAACCTAATGAAAAAGATGAATATCCTGTTGTGCAAATGTGGGCTGAAGAATCAAAACTTGGTTCAAATGTCCCAGAGCAGTGCCAGACTCATAGTAGGTGCTCAGTAAATGGCCCCTGAATGAATGACCCCAGAAGAGACACAATCAAGTACTTTCCATTTGGAGAAAGCACTTCCACCCTCTCCATCTCCATCTCCAAATTGGCCTTCCCTTGATACCCCAGTCTTCTTTGCCATGTACTTTAACTGGCCTCAAGAGAAAACAAACCAAAAAAGAAAATTAAAAATACCCCCCCTCCCCCCAAAAAGCCACAACAAAAATTAAACAGTGAAAACACGCTCCGTGTGAGTTTCTGCAGTGGATTTTCACTGACAGGGCTTCTGTGGGCCTCCTCTGAAGGGGGCAAGAGAAAAATGGCTCTAAGGAGCATTGGTTACCTCTTAGATTGTGGATTTCAAAATCGAGGAGACTTTTTAGTAATAACTGACCTGACTAGCATCATCTTCAGGTGGCCTCTGACCTCTTGGTAGGATAGCCAATTCCTGAGGAGGAGAGAACAATGCATAATATACTCAAACATTTGTTCTTCCAACCACGAGCTTAATTCAGTGCAACATGCTCCAGGCATCTCTTATTAGTGTTAATGGTGCTTCATTTTGAGATACTCAGGCTCCACTTGGAGCAAAAATTCTGTGCTTGTCGTTCCATTGGGCTTTGGGATGCTCAACACACTATCAAAAGACAGCAGCGACTTCAGGATCCACACCAACGCAGAGAGTTCAGCTGTGGGGCTGAGTCAAGATGGAGACCAAGCCAAGACCCACAATTTGATACTCTAATGCTTCCTGTGATTTTTTTCAGACCTTTGCAGTTTTCCTAGTTACAAACTAAAATTAAACTGAACCTCTGATGCAATGCATTTCAGAACAGTGTGCAGACAAAGACAGAAGTGCTTGGATCCCACTAGTGGAATCTCATTTTCAGGAAGTCTCATCAGTGGGACCATGATGCCCATACCAAAGACAGAATTTGTCAAGGAAACTCAGGTTAACACAAGACCAAGAACAGCACAATGTGTCTCGTGTTTGCTGGGGGTGGGAAAGTCAGTTATGCATCTTTTCCTGGGGACCATCCCTTTGGTCCTTCTCCATGAGACACCTTGAAAGCACACCACCCACCTTGCAGCTGCCCAAGAAAATGAACCAATGCGAAAAGAAATTTGGAGAGACTTTTACCCTCAGCTCTTGCATAAGAATACCTCCCTCCACCTTCTGTTTTACTTTCCTCTTCAAAGTGATTCCCGGCCTTGCCTAGCCAGACCTTCCCCATCACAGTTCTTATGTCTCTGGGGACATACTTGCTCCTTTTGGCAGAGCTTCTGCCTCGCATGCTCCAGCACATGCTCATAAAACATGGAGTAGGTCTCGAAGTTGCTGCGTTCTCTTGCCATCACATCACAACCCAGGGAAAGGAGGCAGGCCTCGAGGTGGTCTTTCCTGAATGTGACCTGAAAAGGAAAGCGCATTCTTCACAGCTGCTGTGGCGGGGCAGCCTCACCACACTAGGGTTGCTGGCACACGCTGCCTTGGCTCACAGGTCCTCTTCCATGTCTTCCCTCTAGAAAACCATCAGCTCCAGCTGTGCTGGCCTCTCTTTCAGGTCTGCTTTTAACATTTGCAGAGCCAGGGACAAGAATACAAAATGTGCTTTCTGTGGCTTGCTTTATCTTAGAGTCCCTCATAATAATTCAAACATCAGCCACATATAAGGTGTTTTTAAAACTCACCCCTTCTGACAAAATGCTTCAGTGACTTCCCACTGACTTTGGGATAAAATCCAAACTCCTAAGTATTGCACATGAGACAATTCAGTATCTGGTCCTTGCTCACCTTTCCAATGTCTTCTTTTGAACTCTGCTATTGTCCCTCCCTAGATGTTTCTGTCTTGCCTCCCTTGCTCCCTTTCATCTGGCCAGCTCTTACTTGGGCTTTAAGAATCAGCCCAAATATATGGAAAGCTGTGTGGAGGGTCCTCAAAACACTAAAAATAGATCTGCAACCAATCTCCTGCACTCATTTTACTTGCAAAGCTGAACCTCCCTGAGCCACTGACAGCCAGATACTATATCACATTTCATCCATGCTGCAGCTACTGACAGGCCTCCCTTCTTTTTAAGGTGAGCCACAAATGTTTTAATTCGAATGCTTTTCTGCGCATACCCCACCACACCTCTGGTTGAGAACCTCTGAGCTACAGGGACCCAAAAGGAAACAGTTCACCCACTCACCAGTGTACACAATTCCATGTTTGGGTGTCACGGAAAGTTTAAAGCAAATACATGTAAATCAAGTTCAGAGAAAATTAAAATGTATTTGTAACCAAGCTTGTGAATTTTGTGTCATGAACAAAAGGTAACTAAGTATTATAAAACTGGGGAATATTTAAGAGCTTAAAAGATGTAAAATCAGAGAAAATCTAATTTGAAAATATGGAGCACATTTTCATCAGTCTTTGTTTTTAATAGTTGAATTCCAAAAGAAATGGAAATCATTCCATATTTACCTAGTCACTTATGGTTAATTTGCAAACAATCCTAAAAACTGTGTTGTGGCCAAATGTCCATATATACTATCTTCTCCTGCCTTTTCCATGATTCCTTTGATTTAGAAGGAATTCCTACCAAGAATAAACATGGTTTAAAACTCCAAGGGCTGAAGGTATGCGTGTTGTATGCATTACTGTTAAATATATGCCACTTAGCATTGTTATGAATTTAACTATGTATACACACAGGCAGTTGATTGGTTTCCTTTGTGGAGAGGAAAGTGGGGATGGTGACATAGATGAGGAAGAAAATGTTAATCTTTCTGAGTTATTATTTTGTTCATATTGTACATTTTAAAATGTTTTTTAAATGGTTGCATTATGTGGGTGTTTCTTTAATTCTGTTTATTGAGGTAATACTGATTTACAACACTATATATGTTTGGGGGGTCTACAAATGTATATCACACCACACCCATGTTGTATTTTATAGGCTATTTTGGTTTCTCTTTTAAGAATTTTTTACATTAAAAAATCAACAGCAGGAAATGTTGCTAAAAATAACTCATTCATAAATAAACTCCTAAACAAACTGAAAAAACTCCTAAATAAACTTAAGCAAACTTCATAAACAAACTTAAAAATATTGGCCAATTCTGAAATTAACCAATATCCATATTCTTTTTCTCCAATCTTTATTAGAAATCTGTGTTTTTCCAAAATTAAAATGACAACAAGTTATCACTACTTTGAGTTCAGACTCAGTATTCACATCACCATTCTAAGGGAATAAGAGGAGCATTAGGAAATATGTCAGGAAGAAAGTTTTCCTCTATGGGCTTATGTAGGAAAAAACCCAAAATGACTAATTTAAATACATACCTCTAATCCACCATCCTGGTATTTCTCCATTAATCTCTGTATAAATTTTTCAACTATTTGTGGTCTTATGACTGAACAGTTTTCTTTCATGACTTGGTGTTTCCAGAGGTCTAGGGGTAGAAACAGCTATAAATGTCTACAACAAGGTAACTCTGAGACAAAACTCTGGACAAAAAGCTGTCATTTTCAAATATACAAAATAGGGGGGCTGGGGATCTGAGGAGAGGGTTGAGGGTTCAGTATCCTCCAGTACATGGAGAGATATAACAGGATTCTTAATTTGGACTTCAGAACCTCTGAAGTCCAGGGAACATTATTCTGTTACCATAACTAGAAATCCCAAGTGAAATGCTGTTATTGTTCTTACATGACTACTGGTTTCATTAAGTCCTTATATGTATGTGAACAATTATTTTGGTTTAAGAGCTGTCAGGAATAAATGAAGAGCTATTATATTTATCTGTTTAAGTATATTCCTGGTGTTACAAAGCAAAATTAATATGAATATATAATTAATAAATAAGGGGAGGTTATCCAAAAGAGAGAAGAATCATAGATTAGAAATGAAAAGAGCAGAGACTGTGAATTTTAGTTCCTTGACTGAAGCAGCAACAGGGCTGCTTCAATTGTGTATGAGGTACACACACAATTATTCAGAGTTGCATTGTTTAGGACAGCAAAAATCTGGAAACAACACATGAAGTATGGTATAACCTCTAGATGAAATACTATGCCACTGTGAAAAAGAACGAGGCCCTTCTCCATGTACTGATATGATAAGAGCCATAGATAAAGTAAAAATGATTGGTGCAGAACGTCGACATACATGTTTTCTCTTATAAGAAACACGATAAATATAATGTACTGGGGGATATCCCTTCAAGCACACTCAAGGTCATTACTCCAGAATTCTCTTACCTTTCTGTGATATCATCTTTTCTCTCTTTCCTGGATCATTCATAATAGCACATACTGTTTCTCTCCCACTTTACAAAACTTCTTCTCCTGACCCACTTCCTCTGTCAGCTATTTTTATTTTTTTTGCCTCATTTCTTTGCTTCCTCATGTAGTAACTCTCAAAAAGCTATGTTTACACTTACCGTGTGCAATTTCTCTCAAAATCCTTCTTAAACACATTGACTTGTCTCTCACCTCTACTACTCCATTGAAACTGATTTCATTATAAACACCAGTGACTCAACATGGTTAAAGCCAATGGTTTTATCTGACAACCAGCATCATTTCAGTTTCTCACCTCTTCCTCCTGCTTGAGAAACTTCCATCCCTGGATGTAGGGGCACCACCCTACCCTACTCTTCCTCCTACAAGATTTCTCTTAATGGTTCTCCTCCTCACCTCCCTACCTCCAGCCCTTGACATTAGCGTGTCCTAATATTAGGACATTTCAAAGTTTACTTGTGCTTAATTCATTCCTGAACATCCCTCCCAGGCATGCGCTATAGAGAGACCTCTCCATCTCAGCTGATGACAATTCTACATTCCCAATTGCTCAGGTCAAAAACCAGGGAGTTATCATGGACTCTTTGCCCTGCACCAAGTATCCAGTCCTTTACTGAGTGCTTCAAAAAATAAGTCTAGGGGGCCTCCCCAGTGGCGCAGCGGTTGAGCGCTGGGCTGCGGGGCTGCCTGCAGCCTCCACAGCGCCGGTTTGATCCCCGGCTGCTCCCCGGCCACCAGAGGAGGGTCCCACATGACGCGCAGACCTCTCCTGCCGCCCGCTGCTCCCCTCAGCAGTGTACTTCGGTCCTTCTGCCTGCTCTGCTCCCCGCTCTGGCTCTGGTGAATTCTCTCACCCTCCTGCGCTTCTGACTGTACCCAGTGCTTGCATAAATAAATAAATAAATAAATAAATAAATAAATAAATCTTTAAAAAAAAAAAAAAGTCTAGGAATTGAGCACTTAATACTTCCACTTCTCCCAACCTTGTTTTATCTCCTCTTGCATGGATTATTGCAAAAGTGTCCAAGGCATTCTCTCTCTTTTTTCATCCTTTCCCTCTTCATAGTCCATTCTTAACACAGCAATTAAAGATTCTATCAAAATGTAAATCAGATCATGTCACTCAAAAATCTGTGCTGGCATCACCATTATATTCAAAGCAAACACTGAAGTCCTGGCAAAGCCCTCGTGATTTGTCCTTTCCTTCTTCCTCTCTGCCTTCACCTCCTATGACTCTTGGGTCCTTGCTATCCCTTAAATATGACGGTCACATTCTGCTTAGGCTTCTGTATGGGCTGCTTTTCTCTCTGGGAATGTTTTTCCCCCAGATACCTACATAACTAATTCTCTCACCTTTTCAAACTTTACTCTAAATGCCAAGTTCCTAGTGAGGGCCTATTTAAAATTGCAGTGTGTTCCTTCAGCCCCCCACACTATCATCCTTCTCATTCTCTTACTTTCTAATTTGTTTATTGCTTATAGTCTCTTTACTCCTTCTAGGCATAAACTCCACTAGAGGAAGGCTTTTGTTTCATGAAAGTAAGGTTGTGTCCCTAAAACTGTGCTTAAAATAGAGTAGCCTAGAACATAGTGGGTGCTCAGAAAATAGGCATTGAATGAAAGAATGAACTAGTATATGTGTAAAGAATATATTTTTTAAAAAAATTACTAAAAGTGTTTACATGGGGGCAGTAGAATAGGGTGCAAGGAGGCCTAAACACACAACTTTTTATATTATTTTGAGTTTTTTTTTTTTACCGCGTGAATGCACTACCTGTTAAAAATTAATTTTTTGGAAGGTATGACAGTGCTGGAACAATGGTAGTATGTCAACACTTATGAGCTTCCATATGGAAGAGGGAAAGCACACATGTAAGATAATTAGTGGGATGAGGTCTAATTCCTTTGCATCACCCCAGGGGAGTCTTGAAACAGATTCCAGAGGAGGCAGAGGGAGGAGCCAAGTCTCATCCCACTCCCTTTTCTGCTGTGGGATTGTTGGCCATCAGCAAGAGCACCCACAGGGCCACTCCTCCCTCCAGCTGTTCCTAATTTCAGATGAGATTTCCGACTCATACTTTCATTTTTCTGCCAGGAGACTCAGTCATACAAGACGAAGCATCCAGCACAGTCCTCCCAGAAATGTGCATATGACAGAACAGGAGCCTCTGGTATGTACGTTTATTATGTTATTTATTGGGGGGTCCTGCTTCTGAAAATGGAATTTCACACTCTTCTAAATGGTTACTTTATACCATAATAATAAATCTGACTTTGCTGTTCCTTTATGACAATAAAGGTGAATATCACTAGTGTCCCAGCAGAGTTGAAGAGGAAAATCCAGAAGAGATTAGGTGTCTATTAGTAGTTCACCCTTCTTAAAATGTTTTAGACTTTTGTAAGTCTAAGTTTTGACAGGACAGAATGCAGGTATATTTTAGACATTTTTCAGATAAGAAATTGGGTATTTTTTCCATTGTGCTTTTGTGGCAGATCTTTGGCTTACAAATAAGACTGGTGAGGGATCACATGAACAACATACTTTTGGTTTGGGGACCGTCACCTGACAAAACTGGTTTAGGGTTTAGCTCTGGGTTAAACTGAAAGGGGAAGTGTTTTACAAGAGTGCTGGGAATGACAGAGAATGCATCTTCATAAAAGGGGAGAAGCATCACAGGGCAGAGAACTGGGGCCATTTTCCCCACCCCCACTTTAGTCACCAGGAATTACAAGTCCCAGTGTGCCATGAACTGGACTTCCTGAGTAGGGGAGCTACTGGGAACTAGGGCAGAGCTGAGTGGCTAGGTGAGGTTGTATAACACAGAAGGCAGGTAAGCTCTTGGAATCTGGTTTCTGTGGCCCGAATTGCAGCATGGTACAGCTGGGAAGGGGACTTGGAAGAAACATGTGGAGGAGTTATATGAAAGAAACACATGGGTGAGAGACATGGGAGGCTGACCATGGCAGCTGTTATCTTGATGTGGTATCTCCTTTTGTCTCAGGTCCCTCAGCCCTGCCTAAACACCTTCTGGTTATTCTCTATCATTGTTACCTTAAACTGTGGCAAGCTAGCAGGTCTTCGCAGCCCCATTTTGGGTCAACCTGTTTTGCTGGGCATTTGCCCATGAGGGGATGGGGTTTTATTGGGAAACTATTATTTTTTTATTTTTTATTTTTTTAAGATTTGATTTTATTTATACAAGAACCCGGGATACAGGCCAGATGTGCGGGAGGGTGAGAGGATTCACCAGAGACAGATCAGGGAACAGAACAGGCAGACTGACTGAAATACACTGCTGAGGGGAGCAGCAGGTGAGACAGGAGAGGTCTGCTTGCCATGTGGGTTGCTCCGAGGCCGGTGGGGAACGAACCAGCACTGCAGAGGCTGTGGACAGCTTCACAGTGCTGCGCTCAACCTCCTGCGCCACCAGGGAGGCCCACTGGGAAATTATTATTAAGAATATCCTCTCTTTTGTTCCCTTTCTACGTACACTAGTTCTACTAGATCTTTCACAGTAAGAGCCTGCTTTCTTTGCCTTTGTGCAATGCACTGTAGTATCCCTTTTAGAGAGTGCACCCCTTAAGTGTGGGGTCCCTGGGTACCCATCAGTTGCATGCTAACAGGAAGATTTCCCAGAATGTTTTTTCCTTATGAGTTCAAGTTCAGACACGCATCTGCATCTGTAGGCAGGAATTAGAGGAAGCCAGAGAGAGTAGAATTCATCTAAGAGAAGTTCCTGGCCAAGTGGAGCTGGCTGTCTCCAAATCTGTCTCATGTTCAGTGTGCGTGTGGTCATGGCTTCTCTCGAATGAAGCAGCTTTTGACAGAAGAATGAAGGTGAAGGCAGACATCACACTGGATTCTAGGAAGGTTTTTTTTCTCCCTTCTCCTCTCACTGTGTTCTCAGGTCCCTTGAAAAGAGGAAACTTTGGCTTCGTGGTGACCAGACCACTTCCCTTTCTTGTCCTCTGAACAATGCCTCCACCCAGCTCCTATTCCCCAAGAAAGGGATCTTGGTTTGGTAGCATTTCATTTCTCTAACATAACCACCAGTCTTCTGTGACTCAGTAGCCCCTTCATCCTAAGCCATTGCAGGACTGAAATATGAAGGTACACATCTGTCAGTCACTGTCATTCTCTTGATCAGCCAGGGTAGCCCCCAAAGGTGGGTAGGTTTAAAGCCTTGTGGATCCAAGCATATGTGTAAATTCTATACTCTCATGTTTCTCTCACTGCTCGCCAGAACACTAATTCCCGAGCTGATAATAGAGCTTCCAAAGGGAGATTATTTCTTTGGTCAAATAAACTTAAAGAACACTGCATACTCACTCTCTTTCCTGGGGATTTAAAATACACAGTAGAATAGTAAAGACTCTGAGAAAGTCTGAAGTAAAAGAACCTTTTAAACATTTTCTAATCTAAGTTTCCCAAACTTATTTTGACAAGAACAAGCAAGCAAAACCTTTCTCCCCAAGCCCCTGTAAAACACAGTAGAAATCCTCCTACCCAATGCAGTTAAGACTAAGAATTATGAGCCTCCCCTGATGGCACAGCGTTTGAGCGCTGGGCTGCGAAGCTGCCCGCCGCCACTGAGGGTCCCACATGGTGCTCAGACCTCTCCTGCAGTGCCCGCTGCTCCCCTCAGCAGTATGCTTCAGTCCTTCTGCCTGTTCTGCTCCCCACTCTGGCTCTGGTGAATCCTCTCACCCTCTCGCACTTCTGACTGTACCCAGTGCTTGTATGAATAAATAGATAAATCTTTAAAAAAAAAAAAAAGACTAAGAATTGTTCGGTTAATTAAAAGAAGTTTGTTAGAGCAGAGAATGCTTTAAAATGACATGCACTGTCTTAGACATTTTATTTGATTTAAAGGCACATAAATATATAAACACTTGCCAATATTTTGAGAGCCGAGACCCTAGTTTTGTGTGTCTGTTCAATGGAGTTCTGTACTATCTTTCTTCCATAAACCATAATACACCATACATGGACAAATTCTAGTGCTTTGTTGTTTTCTTTTATGTCTTTGTTTTCACGGAGAGAGAACATAAAAATCACAAAACAATCCAAATGCATCCTTTTTTTGGCTATTTTTCAAAAGCAGCTTTAGATTCACAGCAAAATGGAGCACACAGGACAGAGAGTCTCTATATATTCCCTACTAGCCCCAGAACAGCCTCCAACATTATCAACATCCCCTACACTGTGGTACATCTGTTATAACTGATAAGCCTATGTCATTATCATAATCCATAATTTACATTAGGGTTCGCTCTTGGTGTTGTATTCTGTAGGTTTTGAAAAATGTATAGTGACATATCTACCATTGTAGAGATGTATCATATAGATTCATTCAATTGCCCTTAAAAGCCTGTTTCTGCCTGTTCATCTCTCTCTCCTTGCTTAATACCTGGCACTCACTGTTTCTTACTCTTTTCACAGTTTTCTTTTTTCTAGAATGTCACATAGCTGGAATCATACAATTTGTAGCCTTTCCAGATTGACTTGTTTCACTTGTTATATGCATCTAAGTTCCCTCCATGTCTCTTCATGGCTTAATTGCTCATTTCTCTTTAGTGCTGAATAATATTCCATTGATTGGATGTACCACAGTTTATTTTTTTCAACTTAGTTTTTATAGAAGAGATCTTTTTTTTGTACTCCTATTTCATTGGTTTATATAACACTTAATTACTCAAACACGAGGACCAGAAAAACTGGCAAAAACAGATTTGGCACAAACAGTGATCAATGATACTAGGTAAATATTTGCAACCCAAACACTGTGTTTAGTAAGTACATTTCTGGCTTGTGTTACACAGGGTGGAAAGCTTCGGGTAATACAGGAGTCTGTTAGAGAAGGGAGACTGGGAGAAGACTGCCTTTACATTTTGAGGAACTTTTGTTCCTCATAGAGACGAGATGCTCCTAAGTGTTTTGATGTGTTTCCCTCAGGTGAAGTGATTTCTGTCCACTCACCTGTAATATGTTATGTTTACCTGTATGTAACTACCTACATTCCCATCACTGGCTACCATTGCAAAATATGCTATATTTAAGTTAAGGTTCACTAACCATGTGCATGGATCTCAATGCACATTCCCAAAAGCTTCTTTGACCTTTAAAATTCTTTATCTGACTTCTTATCAGAGGACAGATGAGGTTATCATTTTTAACCTCATAAGGTGGTTTAAAATAAGCACATACTGGGATATGGATCTAATATTTTCTGATTGTTCACTTGTCTGTTCCCTCCCCATGGTAATTTTTTTTTTTTTTTTTTTTAATAGAGGCATGCTTTATTTATTTGTTTGCTGGTTTGTTTGTTTGTTTTGTTTATACATGCACTGGGTACAGTCAGAAGCGCGGGAGGGTGAGAGAATTCACCAGAGCCAGAGCGGGGAGCAGAGCAGGCAGAAGGACCGAAGTACACTGCTGAGGGGAGCAGCGGGCGGCAGGAGAGGTCTGCACGCCATGTGGGACCCTCCTCCGGTGGCCGGGGAGCAGCCAGGGATCGAACCGGCGCCACAGAGGCCGCGGGCAGCTTCGCAACCCAGCGCTCAACCGCTGCGCCACCGGGGAGGCCCCCTCCCCATGGTAATTTTAAGGACCCTCAGTGTGGAGGGTGACACATGCATTAATCTATTTAGAACTTCTAATGTTTTCTTCCCACATGCCTGGGATACATGTACTCCACTTTGGAGTCTACTGACCTTATCACTGCTCAGGGAAATTTAGAAGATCAATTAAAAATTGCTTCAATGTCAACATGTCAATGATGGGCAAGAGCAGAGCCCTTTCAAATCAGTGGAGTCAATTTCTCTCCTGAGGCAAGCTCTGAGGCCCAAAGGGGGTTGCTAGAGCCACTTTTGAAAGTCCTAGGGGAGTGCTAGTTCAACCACCAAGAATTAACACCAGAGCCAGGTATGGCTGCCACATTTTCAGTAACTCACTGCCAAACTAGAAACTCACTCAGAAGCTGTATGAAAAGATTGAGCCCCAAGACAAGATGGGATGGAGGAAAGCAACAAAGGGAAGATATAGTCCAGGCTTCCTTTCTAGCAGGGGTAAATGTAGGTGCTGGAGTTGATCAACAAGGTGAGAAGAGACCCCCAAGGAAGGGATAAGAGCTGATACTGCCCTGATTCTCAATACTCTCCACCCGCAGCTCCCTCTGGAGAAATTCCCAGCCCCAAGCTCACCTATCCTGAAACACAAAGGGTAGTATTCTGAATGAAGAAGCTCCCCTCCCTGGAGGACCCACCTAGTATGGTGGCTTCTTGCTGCTGAGATGAGGAAAATGGGTGGGGATTCCAAGTTTTTATCACCTCAGACTCACAGAAGACTAAGTTGAATAACCGTATGTAAAAGCTCCTCTGGCATATGGGGGGACCCCATCACTTGTGCTGGGGGAAATCAGCACTGCAGGCCTCCACATGGAGCCTTGCCAAAAGGGCCAAAACAAAACAACAGCCCTCATCAAATCTATGGGTAGACGACCCAACAAGGCCTTTAGAATTGGCCAGTATGCTCTAGCCAAAGTGAGGTCTGGTAATAGCGACCTCATCACCATTAAAAACAGCTGCCCGCCCCTCTACCTGACCCCATTAGCCCCTGACTGAATCAGTCCCTTCCAAGCACAGCTGACAGGCACCCTGACCAGGCAAGACAGGCACCGTGGCAGGGCAGATTCACTTCCAATCCCCTCCTCCCTCTGGGTGTCTCTTGAGAACTGCAGCCCCAAACATCAGATGGGTGCACCTGCTGTGCTGTGGATTTTCTCCAAGGACTGAGAAGGAGCCGCCTGGATGCAGCCAGCACAGCACCAACAACAGGCGCTTTGTCTGTTAAATGCTCTGTAATTGGAGCTCAACCACGCTAGCTCTCTGGTGACAATCGGAGCAGCCCAGCCTGGGGGGAGCGGAGGGGGGAGGCTCCCCCTCTCTCTGCACAGCCTTCTCCCTAAGTGCTGTTTACAGAAGCCTTTGCTTGAAGCAGTGATAAAATGACAATGTCTTAGGTGAGGACAAAGGTTATTAATTAACATTACAATGTCTGTGGACTGCCTCTCCAACGGAAAAACTAATTTACTTTGCTTGTCAGACAACTCTTCCCTAGTGCAAAGATTGTAGATTTCCCTATAGAATTAGTAGGAGTTTGGAGTAAATCCTGTAGTTCAGATTGAACCAGCTACACAATCCATGGGGCTCCTGAGCAAAATAAAAATGCAGGGTCTCTTATTCAAAAAGTGGTGTTGGGGTGGGGGAGGGAGCATTGTTACATATGGTAATATAGAAAACATTTTCCTTTTTTCTGTAGTCTCTTCTTAAACCTGTCAGGATGTTTTCATTTGTTTTCAATGCTGCACTCCCTGGCTAGGGGAATTCTCACAGGGCAAGTGTGACCTCATGGGGACATGGGGAACCCCCCTACTTGGTGACTGGGCATGTGAATGCTTGAAACCCATCAGTTACCACACTGAGGCTTCATGCCGAGGCCAGAGGTGGAGAAACTGAGCTAGGTGTCCCACCTTCCCATGGCTCCCCACTCCCCCCACCCAGAGCCCACTGTGGAGAGGCATGCCCAAGGGTATTGCAATCTGGGATATCCTGGGTGTCCAGGGGTGGGCAACAGGCTTGCCCTCACTGAGTTGCTATGGTCCTTCAATGTTGCCAGGTATAGATGCCCCTGTCCAACCCTCCCCAGCCCACTGTGAGTGCAGGACCCCGTTGGGGTGGAAGACCACAGCAACTGTTGGGTGGGAATGGTGAGGGTGATACTAGAGGCACCTAGATGCCAGAGACCAGAAAATCAGGCAACTGAGAACCCCTGGCAAGGTGGGGAGGCAGCAGGAGGTGGACCTGAGCAGGAGTCAAGGCTCCAAGCCCTTGGTGCCTGCTCTGCTGAATCACTTATTAAACACAAACTATACATTAAAATGAAGCACTTCAAGGTAGCAGCAAGTACCCCTCTGCATCCTCTGAGAGTGCTCCAGTCACATGCCTGTGAACTGACTAGACTGCAAACCTTAGATGAAGCAATTTTGATTGCCTTCCCACCCCAAGTACAGGAATTTGTAAGATTTTGACATATTTATTTCATATATGTGTGTAATATATATACCTGTGTGCATGTGTGTGTGTGTATATATATATATAACATATATATATATATATATATATATATAACAAATTAGAAAGCCTTTATGTGCTTCCCCCAGTTCAACTTTAGTTCAGTCATGAGTTAATCAGCAGAGTGGAGACGGCAGCTAACATGTTCTTCTATTTGAAAGCCCTTTTAGTGGAAGGAAATATACCAAAGTATTAAAAGTACTTTTCTCTGGCCAAGATGTAAAAGAAAAATTTTAATATCATCTTCTGGGCACTGAAGTGATTTCTACAATCAATATGAATACATGGATTGCTTTTGTAATTAGGATAAATGATGGATATTATTTTGTGAATTAATGAAATAAGCATACTTTACCTGTGGGAAGAGTACATTCCTCCTTGGACTTCTCTGATACAACCAGTGTTATCTCTCTGTTAACTTTTCTTAACACCTCCTGGATCATAAGAATTTCAAGATTTTCCAGGAGTTTCTGAAGCTAGAGTAAGCATAGAGTAAGTCACTTTCACATTCTGCTTATCCATGGATCCACATTATATTCCTGCAGCAGCAGGGCCCTGGCCTGGTCTTGTCCTTCAGCTACTGTCTCTCAGGGAAGAGGGAGGGGTTTCTTTCTTGGGTTTGCAACTGCTCAGAGAACATCTTTCTTTCTTGCCTATACCCTGATTGATAAAATAACAACCCTTTTGACCAAATTCTGCTAAATAGTGAAGCGCTCAATGCATTTGGGGTCTTTAAGTGTGGTCAGGAATTTTGTTAGCAGTCACGATGAGAGAAACCCTGGAACTTGAAACTCAATTTAGACACAAAGGAGGATTTCATGAGATTTAAAGCTCCATACATGACCAAGAGAAATCTTGGTGAGCCCCTTTTGCTCCCGGTTATACTTGAAGAATTCACATTTCTCTCTGTAGGCGGACCTCACATGCTAAAGGGGAAACAGGGGTCAGGAGAATTAGCAGTGGGGCTTGGAGCTGGGGTGGGGTGGTGCTGAAATCTCCTTAATGTTCAGTGGACATGCATCTCTGTACTGACACCCAAACAGCAAGAGGCTTTGCCTGTTGCTATAAGCACAGCCCGGAGAGTTCTAGGATCAAGGTGAAAAACACCCTCCACACAGACTACATAATCCATACCAAATAGGCTAATCCATCTCAACAAGGAGATGTTTTAAATACCATTTCCAAGGGTATGGGGAGGTGTGTTATTTATATGTTGGATTTTATGTTTAAAATGCTAGCAGCTAGCTTATTTTTTTTTAAATCATAATCTTTCTTGGGGAAATGTCCCTTAATTTGAGGAAAATCAAAATATAACAATGTAGACTTACAGAACTGATACGTTAAGGGGTAGTTATTTGCTTCATCAAAGCCTGTCACCTTTAAAAACTTAGCTCTGTCCCTGAGTTTGTTCAATGATTTACAAGCCTTCAATTTACAATTAACTAAGAAAAAACATCACTTGGGTATATCTGTAAGTTTTCATGATAATGCCATAAAGCAAACTTTCAAAGTCAAGTTCAAGATAGCTCCTACATACCTGGTGAGTTTTGATTTCAATTTCTGAAGCTCCTTTTGGGGGAAGAATAGACTGACTACAAATTATAAGTTCCTCAAGTTCATCTTCTTTCCCCATCTGTCTAGCTAATGCTTTCATGCTGGGGTAGAGGATGTCAGTCCTATTAAGAAAGAGAGACAAGCATTAGTAAACATATTTTTTCTCATTTAGATTCCCTGACAGTTATTTTTATTCATGTTCTGTTTCCTGTCATGTATAAACCTCCCAATTCACCACAGTTGCCACTCTCTTCACCAACATTCAATCTTGAGGTCTTTTCACATGGGGTACACTTAATTTCATTCATCATTTTGCAAAATAGCTATAGCCTCTTTTATTTATTTATTTTTTTATTATTTTATTTTATTTATTTATTTTTTATAGAGGCATGTTTTATTTATTTGTTTGTTTGTTTGTTTGATGGTTTGTTTATACATGCACTGGGTACAGTCAGAAGCGCGGGAGGGTGAGAGAATTCACCAGAGCCAGAGCGGGGAGCAGAGCAGGCAGAAGGACCGAAGTACACTGCTGAGGGGAGCAGCGGGCGGCAGGAGAGGTCTGCGCGCCATGTGGGACCCTCCTCAGGTGGCCGGGGAGCAGCCGGGGATCGAACCGGCGCCACAGAGGCCGCGGGCAGCTTTGCAACCCAGCGCTCAACCACTGCGCCACCGGGGAGGCCCAGCAATAGCCTCTGTTCCCTAGTTGCCAGAATAGCTGACTACAATAACTTCATAAGGAACTGATTCGGATTGCACTGCCAAAGTAAAACTCATACTCAGTAAGATCCAGGGTGGTGGGTGTGTGTGTTCGGTAAATGCTTGTCTGGTAACAGACATATGACAGGAGAAAAATGTCTTCACTGCCAGTTAGGTAAGCCCAGCATGCGCTTGAAGCTGCAGAAATACCCACCATCCCCCAGAGTTAAGCCCTCATGTTGTGCCATACTATATCCCTCTGACTGCAAAGCATGAGGCTCTTAGGCTCAGCACACGTCTAATGGGGCAGAAAGTGGGGAGGGAGTGGAAGCAGCATCTCTGCACCCAGTGCTCGCTGGAATCTATGCACTAAAAAGCTTAGAGTCAGTACCCTGGGATGCACCAGAAGCCCTGCTTCTGGGGGGCAGAACTGTGGGTAAATGATTTGCAGTGCTGCTCAGTGGAATCCTGCAGTTAATAGAATCAGCTTTGCCCCTAAAACACTATTTGGAGACACAGACTGCTGGCTTCTCTGGGGCTGGACAGACCAGAATTCATGGAGCAAATCTTGTCTTCAAAACAAGGGGCAGGGATTTGTTGAACCCCAGGTTCTGCTCATCCACATGAAATCCACCTCAGCAATACTCACCCATAGATCTCCGAGAAGTGTATATAAAGAGAGGGCGAATAGATATCCTGGCCTCGAAGCCTGAGGCGGCCCCAGTGCTCCTTCAGCACTTCCAGCTGCTTCCATAGCACCAGAAATGATCTCAGCAAAGCCAGGGACATCACAGGGTCGCAGGGGCCCTCCAGCAGCTCGGAAGCTCTGGGGTGGCTTTGCAACAGACTTCCGAATCCTGGCCTTAGGGGCAAATTTGGCTGCAAGCATAATAGAAATGTTTTTTCATCAATTATGGACTATACAGGAGAACCTTCTACATGCGGCCCCCACACAATGAAATCTCTGGAGTGGGGCTCTTCTCCCCAGGAAGGCTGGTTACAGGCCTGCACACACGCAGCGCCTGGAGGAGGTAAGCATCCTGCTGGCGGGAGCCTCAGGAGGGAGACCAATATCTGCATCACTGGCTCTGCTTGAGCCCTGAACCACTGCTTAAAAAGCACTTCCAACATTTATCTGCTTTGAAAAAAGGAGCCCGTGCATGGTACCACTGTAATGATACCTGAAATTGGGGGTTTTATCCATTTCGTGGGTAAGGAAATGGAAACTTAAGTTTGTTTTACCTCCTTTCCATCTCCCATCTTTTAAAAGTTAGGCAGAAAACATGTCTCAATTTGAATTTATTATTCAATAGGCAATTTTACTTAAAATTGTGATTTATTCATTCATTCATTGGTGTTCAGGGGCTGCTCGGAGCCCTGGAGGATGTGGAGGAAACAGGTTTTTAGGTCCCTGCTCTCTGGTAGCCAACCGTGTAAGAGCTGGGTCAGCCAGAATGTGACAGAATGGGGGCCTGGGTCCAGGCCTTCAGAGCATCACAGGAAAAGGAATTTTCCTCTTCAGGGAAGGTGGCAAATCTGAGTCATGACATTATGACAAGAAGGGCCTCAGAGAACACTCAGGTAACAGCACTTTAGATACTGGAGTTGCCTGGCAAAGAACAGGAAGAACAACCACCTGGTGTAACAGGATCAGTGCTATTTGCATAGTTAAAGAAAGGCATAGCTGCCAGAAAGAGGAAAAGTTGGCATGCATGACCCTGAGGAGAGTCAGCCCCAGTAGAAAACTGGTAACCCTTGTAGCCCAGATAGGTGCAACAGTCAGCTAATCCAAACATTTCCAGATTCCTTTTATCTGCAGAAAACTTTCATCAAATGAAATTTTACAGAGTGACCCAAAACACCCCACAGACCAAGGTGGGCATGGAGAGAGCAGCCTACAGGTCACCATAGGTGGTCCCCTCTGCCCAGTTGTGCTTCTGAGGAACCCCAGGACAACTGGGGCACATATCTAAAGACCCTGAGCTAATTCATCCACTTCACTTTGGAGTTTTAAAGACTGAAATCTAAGAGATTACAGAGCTAGTGGCATAACTGGGGCAAGAAACTAGGAGCCCTGATACTCAGGCAGTGCATGCCCCATGTCTGTGAGTGATTAAACATCCCTAAATAGTATACGTCATGGAACAAAACTAAACAACTTTATTTATTTATTTATTTTTAAGATTTATTTATTTATTTATACAAGCACTGAGTACAGTCAGAAGCGCGGGAGGGTGAGAGAATTCACCAGAGCCAGAGCAGGGAACAGAACAGGCAGAAGGACCCAAGTACACTGCTGAGGGGAGCAGCAGGCTGCAGGAGAGGTCTGTGCGCCTTGTGGGACCCTCGCCGGTGGCCGGGGATTGAACCAGCGCTGCAGAGGCTGCGGGCAGCTTCGCAGCCCAGCGCTCAACCACTGCGCTACCAGAGGAGGCCCAAAACTAAACAACTTTAAAGCAAACTTCCCTTGTTAATATATTTATATGAAGAGAAGTCTTTTCCTGTGTTTCATAAGATGGGACAAGGAACAGGAGACAAGTGAAAGGGCAAGACGGAGAGGATGGGGGTGTGAGGGAAAGCTGGCAATCTATCAGAGACAGGACTAGAAAAGGGCGATCGGAGGGACCAAGGGCCCAGCAAGCTTCTTCATCTCGGCATTACTTTCTCTAATCTTTGTGCTCCCTCTGGGTGCAACATCCAATCCTGTGGGGGAATTTAGAGGGCACATCTACACACACTGCCTTTTTCACTGATTGTGCTGATGGGAGCTCTGAAGTGACTCAGTCTTAGCTGGTCAGATGCAAGGAAACTGCATCAGATGGCTTCTGGGAAAGATTTTCCTTTTTGATAAAAGATAGATCCCCTCAAAGAGAAACCATTTTACCCCACTTCCATTTTACAAAGATGAGGGGCACTCAGGATGGCACAGTTGAAGTTCCCCAGGTATTGTTGAATGGCTGCAACAACTTGAACTGCCTCCTTCCAGACTTGTTTCGAAAGATGAACACACTTCTCTAATTCAAGTCATGGCTGGCAAAGCCACGTGCTACTTACAGCAGCCGTGCTCGCACTGGAACAGAATATATCAGCTCAAAGGCGGAGGAAAAAGCTGCCAAAAGATAGTGGTTTGGAAGTTGAAACCTGAGGATAAGTAGGAGGAGAGAGTACACGTTGCATTTGCCAAAATGATACAAGTTCAGAGCAGAAAAATTGGCAGGAGTCAAGTTGTGAAGGTCTAGTTAAGGCACTTGGCCCCTATTCTCCGGCATTTGGAAGTCCCTGGAGGATTATAGGAGAGAAGTGACATACTCAGGTTTACATTTAAAAATATTGTCCTGGTAAATGGACTGGAAGATGGTAGCAGCATAGGCAGTCCAGTTGGAGGTCATATGGTGATGATGATTCGGACTGGTGGAAGGGAGTGGGGATAGGAGGTTGGGGAAGACAAACTCAAAGGATTAAAATAATAGAACAGTAAAACTTGGTGTCTGTTGTGAATATGATAAAGAGAAGTGAAAGATGATGTCCAAATTTCTTGGCTTGCATAAGTGGACAGCTGGTGGCTAAGTGACCGAGAATAAGAGAGATGAGTGACTCTGAGAGGAGTACAATGAGTGCAGTGTGGGACGCACTGTCGCTCAGGCAGAACCAGGCCTGAGCCTGAATATTTGGATCTGATAGGATGGAGCTTTGGGCTACACAATTAGATTTAGAGAGTCACGCTATGTTACTGTCATCACAGCTCTAAGGAGATGGTTTTACCTGGGGAGAGTGAGTGGAGCATAACAGCAGAGAGGGATCTCCAGGCCAGCCTGTTGGCTTGAATCTGGGTCTCTCTCCAATTTTTCTAGCAGTGTGGGCAGTCCAATTGGAGGTCATATGGTGATGATAATTTGGACCAACTTCCAATCCACTAGGCATGAGACTTTGGGCATACTATATAAACTTTCTGATCCCTGGCATTCTTATTTGTAAATGAGAATAATGAGAGTAATTCCTTATGGAATTACTGTAAGGATTAAATAGATGAATACTTACCAAGCCAAGAACTCTGAACAGATCTCAACTCATAACCCATTTATTGAGCAACCTTGAGCATTAGACTCAGAAGGCACAGTGCCTAGGGTCCTGCAGTTGCTTTAATTTCTTTTAAAATGAGAAAAAAAGTAGCTTTTAGGTAGAAAAAATGCCTTCATGTATCATATCAATTCATATTCCTTATAGTAACATAGTTGTAAACTATAACTTTACTTTTTTTAATGGTATAGTTTATTTATTTTTTAAGATTTATTTATTTATTCAAGAACTGGGGTACAGGTCAGATGTGCAGAAGGGTGAGAGGATTCACCAGAGACAGAGTAGGGAGCAGAACAGGCAGAATGACCAAAATACACTGCTGAGGGGAGCAGCGGGCGAGACAGGGGAAGTCTGCCGTGCCATGTGGGTTGCTCCGCGGCCGGCCCGGATGGAGCTGGCACTGCAGAGGCTGCAGACAGCTTCACAGCACTGCACTCAACCGCCGGCACCACCAGGGAGGACTTTTTTTTTTTTTTTAAATGGAGATAGGGGCCCACAGAGGCTGCAGTGCTGGGTGTCAAAACGCAGCCCAATAGTAGCAGTAATAGCAGAAACAGAAGGACAGAATCTGAAAATACACACATTAGGGGGACTGGCAGGAGCAGAGAGGCCTACAGTGGGGCCTGAGATGGCGTGGCCAGAGATGTTTGAGCAACACTAGGAGGGTCATGCTTCAGAAGACAAGGCTATAGACGCTTCTAGACCACACCGTGCCAGAGGCTGTGGGGGTTGGGGGTGTTTTGAAAGTATCCAGGGACTTGTGACAAGGATCCTGGTGCTCTCGATGAAGTGGTCTCAGTGGTGGAGTGGAGAAGAAGACAGATGGTAGTTTCTAGAGAGTGGATGGAAAATAAGGAAGCGGAGATGGCTGGTGCAGGCATCTCTCAGGAAGTCTGACTCTGGGAAGGAGCCAAAGGGAGCTTTTATGGGGCACCAGTAGCTCCCCCTGTGTCCAGACAGTCTGCTGCCTGGTTCCTGATTCAGGCACAATTATTTCAACTGATACTAAGGCCCTGAGGGCTCATGGTACCTTACAGCTTCAGAGGGACAAGTCTGGAGGAGGGAGTGCTTTCCTAGGAGACCCTGGCTAGCTGCAGGAGGAGAACCAGAACCCAGGCTGGAATCGCTCACCTAAGGCCCCTGTCACACACCTGCGGTCCTTCCATGCCAGTCCTGAAAATGTGTGACTCACAAGAAGAGCAGCCAGTCAGAGAATTTTATTTCACTTATTTTCAATGACCCTCCCATTGACTTTGTTCTATTTTTTATTTTTTTTAAATTTATTTATTTATTTATACAAGCACTGGGTACAGTCAGAAGCATGGGAGAGTGGAGAGTTCACCAGAGCCAGAGAGGGGAACAGAACAGGCAGAAGGACCGAAGTACACTGCTGAGGGGAGGAGCGGGCAGCCAGAGAGGTCTGAGCGCCATGTAGGACCCTTGCGGGTAGCCGGGGATTGAACAGGCACTGCAGAGGCTGTGGGCAGCTTCGCAGCCCAGCGCTCAACCGCTGCACCAACGGGGAGGCCCCTGTTCTATTTTTTAAATCAGAAGAAATGGATATACCACTGCTCATGGGACTTACTAAGAAGAAACCCTTTGGAGGGGCTTTCACGACTCCCTTCCGCTTCAGCGATGTTTCCAGGTGGCATTAGCATGGGACACTGGGACCGGTGTGGCTCTCAAGGCCACCTCCCAATGAGGACTGGCTAACTGTGGGGGCAGTTCACCAAGAATACCTGTGCACTTCTGTCCAGTGGGGCTTGCTCTCCTGGGGGACTGTCCATGACCAGATGACAGCTGCTCACACGTACATCTTCCATCAGCAGCTGCATGCCCACCAGCTCGCCATGAGCCACCTTGAGGTCACCGTCCCTCAGCCTGCAGAAGCACAGCTGAAACCAAACACACAAAATCATCCTTTCCCCACACTTCTCTGTATCCTTTATGTATGGTACTATAGGAGAACACTGGAATAATTGTGTTTACAAGCTCTACCTCTCAACTATTTAAAAAAATCCATAAAAGCAGGGTAGCTCAAAATCTTCCTGGGACATGCCAGACATGGAAGTACCAAGCTTCCCAACCCTTCCAGCAGTGTCTGCACATGGTGAGCATGTAGTGTGATAGGAATTTTTCTTTAAAAGTACAGTTATAAAAAAAAAAAAGTACAGCTATAACTGCAAAGGGAAAAATAAACTAGAATGTGAATTATCATTATCTCTTTGTGGGAGCTACAACTGATTTTTTTAAACCATTTTTCCTACTTTACTTTAAAAAAAAACAAAACCTTTTTACTATGGAGAGTTTTGATTATATCCAAAGCAAACAGAAGAGTTCCCTCATCCAGTCCCAAGAACCACCAACCTATGCCCAGTTCTGCTACACGCCCCCACACTCCTTAGTTCTATATTAGTTTAAAGCAAATTTTTAATTGACTTTCCTGTTGTTCTTAATACTTTTCTATATTTTCTATTTAAAAAATGAAAACACAATAATATCTACTTCAAGAATGAAAAAACATAGTTGAAAGAAATCCTCCTCCTGAGTCCTGCTAAAGAGTTCTTTCCCCACCGCTGCTCGTGGGCAGGTCGGGAGTCACATGCTCTGGGCCACAATCTGGGAGATTCTCTAGAGGCCCACAGAGTGCCTGGGGACAGACGGCTCTCTCTCCCATCATTACTGGTCATGGGATCTTAGCTGAGTCTACACCCAGGTCAAAACCAGCTGAGTCCATCATTCTCCTCCGTCATAAGAAAGCATGACTCACCTTGCAGCATGATTTGACAGCTTCAAATCCAAACACTCTGGTTGTTTCATATATGACTCATTGCTGACTAGAAGATGGAGAATCTGACCTATGGACCCAATGGTATCCTGCTAAGCAATCTGCATTCTGTGACAAGTGGGAAGCTCTATCCTACCTGCATGTTATACTCTAGGGTATCTGGACTGTTACTCATCACTGGAAATAGTCCTCCATCTTCCAGAAATGCTCTCCAAGGGAACAGCACAAATGCCTAAAAGAATCAAATCATAAACATGTCAATACTTTATGTGGCCCCAAGTAATAGCGTTGTCTATGGACAGGTGTCTGCTGTCTGTTAGATGATCTATTTATTAGTGGAAATAGCTCTTGGTAGATCCTCCCTGATGCTGTAGAGGAGAATAACAATGTCATGTTTTTGTTTTGTTTTTTTTTTTATAGAGGCATGTTTTTATTTATTTATTTGTTTGTTTGTTCGTTCGTTTTTGTTTATACATGCACTGGGTACAGTCAGAAGCGCGGGAGGGTGAGAGAATTCACCAGAGCCAGAGCAGGGAGCAGAGCAGGCAGAAGGACCGAAGTACACTGCTGAGGGGAGCAGCGGGCGGCAGGAGAGGTCTGCGCGCCATGTGGGACCCTCCTCCGGTGGCTGGGGAGCAGCCGGGGATCGAACCGGCGCCGCAGAGGTCGCCGGCAGCTTTGCAACCCAGCGCTCAACCGCTGCGCCACCAGGGAGGCCCAACAATGTCATGTTTTTAATTGATTTTTCAGAAGGTGGTTAGATTACTAACACCATTTGTGACCTTGTGCTGTTGCCATGACTTTTTGGCAGTCTCTAGCCTTCCTGGACCTTAAACTCCTTAGTTGAGAAGGTGGTTGATATTACTAGTGCATAGGAGCAATACTAGTTGCCAGGATTACATTCAATAACACATATTGTCACCAAGGCTGCTTAAAACTCAGCTGCTGACCCAATTTATGTATTACACTGCTGCCATTGTTATTTATTAGATGGAAAAGATTCAGTGATGGTTTTGCAACCAGCTGTAAGCAGATATGATGTTGCTTTCATTAGCCTGTTGAGCAATGTGGAGGCAAAGACCCTGACTGGAAATAACAGCTGCCCACAGGGGCTCAGACTGCTCTACCGTGTGAATGGAGGGGAGCCAGCCAGGACTGCAGGCACTAACGCATTAAAAGTCCCTGCAAAATTTTAACCAAATGTAAACAAACGACAAAATTCCCTCCACATGATATACCTTTTATAGGTATAAAAACACCTCTAAACACACCTGGTGGCTCCGTGGATCCAGGGGCGGGGGCAGGCTGAGCTGTGAAGCAATAATGCTCTTCTTAAGAGGGCTGCTCAGTGGTGGCAGCCCGTGGTACAGGCCATCTGTGACACACTGGTAGGCAGGAACATTTCCAGTTGCCAAAAATGTCCTCCTATCAAAACATGGGGAGAATCTCACTGAAAGCAATTACATAAGTTTTTAAAGCGCAAAGCTTTCTTCAAAGTTACTATACAGCAAGATAACATTTTGAGATATGCACAGGTTTCTTCTTCAGCAAGCTCATCCCTCAGCCCCGTTTCTTCACACACTACCCTTCACTCTCACAGTCACGGCCCTCAAGGAAAAGGTTGATGCACCTGAGGCTACCACTGCCCAGTAGAACTTTCTCTGATGTGGAAATGTTCTATATTTCAATGTCCAAAATAGAACAGCCACCAGCCACATGTGGCTGCTGAGAACTTGAAATGTGATTACAGCAGCTGAGGAAATGAACTTTCAGTTTTATTCCATCTTGATCAATATTAAACTTAAAAAGCCACAGGTGGCTACTCTATTGGACAGTTCAGAGGAGGCTCTCAAATACAGGTTTCAATTATTGAATTGATTATTTTAAGACCAGTAGCTAAAACAATAATTCTTGAGATGTAAAACCAAATTCTAAATTAAGTAGTAGCTGCCTGGAATTGGAGAGAGAAGGGTTTTCATTTTGAACAAAACTTGGTTTTGCATAACAAGAACAAAAAATCCTGAAGCCTAGAGTATGAAATTTCTACCACAGTTATAGAGAAGGAAGTATGCATGATAAATTGCAATGGTTTTCCTGTCCAGAGAGAACTAAGAGTTTAGAGCAAGCAAAGAAGGACTGTTTCTAGAGCTTAGATCTAGTGGATGCCTAAGGAAAGAAGCTGACATGGGAGAGGTTGGTGGGGGGTGGGTATCTCTGAACAGAAGGGACGTTTTGCCCGAAAACTTCATGGACTTGATCCAAGTCCTGGTTAGAAGGCAGACATGCTTTATAGGAGAGGGTCAATGACTCGGGAAGACTTTAGCACTGATAGAAACTAGAACCTCTCAGAGATGAACATACCATCAAAATGTGGAGGAAGATCCAGGGAGTGGCTGAGTTCCTAGAAATGGGTGTGTAGGTGGGATGTTTAGCAGCAAGCGAACCCAAAGAAACCCGAGATTGGACCAGCTAGCCCACAACAGAGATCGGTGAGGTGGCAACCCTTGCCTAACTGCTAGGATGATTTATAAGCGTCCCTGGCAACTTAGATCATATCCACGTGAAGGAGAAGGGTTTGTGTAAGGCCTAAAATTCAGGTCTAATATTTTGTGCTGCCTGGCCATCTGGTAAAACTGAGGAGACCTCGAATGACCTAAAAACAAGTTCCCCTTCTCACTCAGCTCCACTGGAGAAGTCCCCCAGTCAAACATCCTTCCTATTCAAAGGGACCAAGTTCGGCTTCTGCTCATCCATGAGTAGTGGTTTCAGTTCCTGCCAGGAACAGTCACCACTGATACAATGGGCCCCCCCTGGGTTCTGACCTTCCGTGAGCAGATCTCCTTACCTGGCTGCTTCTTGCTCTCCTCTAAATGCCCAAGGTACATTCTACAGACACACACCCATTATGACACATATAGGTTGTACATATCTTCTTAAAACAATATTATAAAAGGAACATGTATTATCAGTCCAAGTGAGCAGAAAGGCATAGTGTCCCGAACAATCTCTCCCGACTGAGTCCATTCATGTCATTTCTGCTCTTTGCTCCTACCCATCCATGGAACTGTTTCTCTCTCTGGGTCCAGCTTTGTTCATATCTTACTCAATTAACCCTTGATTGTATTATTTACATTTAAAAATTTATTTTGTATTTATTATGTTTTGACATCTTTTTATCACATTTTTTGAAATTGAGGTAATATTGTTTTACAACATTGTGTATGATACAGAGGAGTAATTTCACATCACTTCAGCTGCATGTCACCCCACCACACTCTGTGTCAAGGCACCCATAGTCCAACACCGTATCTTCTCCTCACTCTGCTCCCCCCACCCCATGAGAGTTCCAGGGGTTGTTTTGTTTGTCCCATTGTTTTATTTCTTTATAGTCTGTCATCTTAAACAACCTTTCTGGCCAGGGAAAGACTATCTCTCCTTGGGCTGCTTAATTCTTAGAGGTGGCAAAGGACTCAGGAAGAGCATGCCCTTGACAGGCAAACTAACCAATCCAGAGGTGGACCTCTTTACATCAATTCAGTAAACCCCAGGAAGCAGTATTCCTGACTTGATAATCCCAGGGACAGTCGTCAGGCACCTAGAGACCACATCGACAGGCCACTGGAATTATTCCAACCAGCCTGTCCTAGGACATTCTCCCTGCCCAGACTGGCCATTCTAGGCCATGGCCTGAACACTCTGCCTGCTCCTCTGAGCTCCTTGCTTTCCCATGTGGCTCTGTGTGCTGGTGTGTCTCCTGTTTCAAGGGCCTGTGGGCATATTAAATTTTGTTTTCCTGAGCCTCTCCTGTGTCTGCTGTCATGGCTGCAACCCCTTCCCCGCTAATCATCACCTAAGGGGATCCAACATTCACATGTTCTCTGATCCTGTGAAATACAGGCAGAACTTTGAAAGTACCAAATGTGAATGGGATCACAATCATAAGTACAGTTTTAGAGCTAAAAACATAGTTTTGTGCAGATATTAGGTCCATTAATTTATGGATGCTTGGAGAGCGATAAAAAAATATCAGTACAATTCAGATGTAAACATGACTGCTATTCTTAAGATATAGATTCATAGCATATGATATATACTCTCTAGAGAGACCAGAGTCAGATTACAGGCACCACTGATCAAATCATCAGTTACCCTCACTTTCTAATCCCTCAGTCTAGATCACTGTCCTTCCTAGGATGCAGCTATCCTCCATCAGTAGAATAGCTTACTAGGGAACATATATAATGTAAAGCGGTCTCCAAATGATAGGCACCATTTTTAGCACTAGATAATATATTATTTTCTCCTTTCCATGGACTCTGTATTTTGGGAAAAAAAATCTTCCACCAAACATCCATTAAGCTCTTTCCTGTTTTTTAAATTAGTCACACCAGCCCCCAATTCAAGCAGTGAGCTGCAGGAAAAAGTAAGGAAACATGATACAAAGGAAGAGGTCTGGAGTCAGACCAACTGTAGGACTGTAAATTCTGCTATAACAGCTGTGTGACCCTGGGCAAGTAATGTAACTTCTCTTACCATCTATTTCCCCTTCTGTAAAATTGGCGAAAATGATTCCTATCCCACATACTTGACTTTGCGGTGGTGAGGAGTCAACCAAATCAAGTTCCCTCTCCCTTAACCTTACTCAATTCTAGTGATCGTCCATCATGCCTTTAGAAGTACTGAAAATGGTTCGTGAGCCCCTTGGCTTGTAACCCACTTGGCTCATAACCCACTTGGACCTTCATTTGGTAAACTCTGGCCCATGCCTTCTTCCAGGCTGAGTCTCATCAGCACAGCTTGCTAGTAGTACCTAAGATACAGGGAAGATTATAGGAATAAAAGGCTGGCTTGCTACCCATGCCAATCACCAGCCCTAGGAAAGTTTTCCCAGCAGCTCCCTAAAATACAGGAATATCTGCACCAAATTCTCCAAACTGTCTGCCTTACTGTCAATAAGCAGCCCAGAGTTTCCTAGAACCCCTAATCATCTTCCCACAGCAGGATCCCAGGCAAGCTGGTTCAAACCACAGGGAGCAGGGAATTCATGGGGTACTTACTAGAGTTTTCCCTTGAGGCAAGAATAAAATAAAATTAAATTAAAAACACAATAACCTCCCCATGCAAAGTGGCCCTGATGCAGCAAGTCAGAAGGGGTGACTCTCCATTTCTCAGCCCAGAGCAGGCAGCCATGATCTGAGGTAGGTTGAGCTCACAGGAGGTCTTCTGAATGTCTCCCAGAAATCCCAAGCACAGTTTAATATCTGCTTGTTTAAAGACACTCAGCCAGATAAGCATGCAAATAAAAATAAATTTAAAGATGAAGACCAAAGCAACAAAAATGCAAGGACCAAGAAGCTGATGTTTTCTTTAGAACTGGCTTGATGTTCTCCTAAGTCAGGTTTAGCCCAGGAAGTTACTGTACCTTCAGGGTATTTCCTCAAAATTCTCCTTTTCATCCGAATCACTTTGAACATCAACAATACATTTAGATTAAAGGTACTTTCCATACCACGTTATATTCTATTCTGTGTTGTTCCTTTGAGCATTTTTTAAAAATTGTATTTGTTTGCCTTTCTCCTAATTCTGATTTAAAGAGTCTTAAAATCAGCATATGGCAGACCCTTCCCTTAAAGTGTCAAATAGTGAATGTTTTCAGTCTGGGGGACTGTATGGTCACTGCTGCCAAGTTTCTGACTCTGTGACTATGGTATGAAAGTAGCAAAAGATAATACATAAAAGAATGGGCTTGGCTATATTCCAAAAAATTTTATTTATTGACACTAACATTTGTATTCCATAAAATTTTCATATGTCACAAATACTACTCTTTTCTTGATTGTTTTCCCCCAACCATGTAAACATGTCAAAGCCATTCTTAGCCCACAGGCCAGACAAAATCAGGCAGGGGCCTAGGATAGTAGTTTGCTAACCCCTGACTTAAATGGGAGAGACTGATTACAACCACCACACCATGCAAGCATTTCATTTCAATGCGAATGATTAATTCATTGGAAATGAAAAATAAGCTCAACCTTCAGGCATTTCTTTTATTTTTTAAATTTTTAAAAATTAAATTCTTAAAAAAAATTTTTTTTTGCGCTAACATTGGTTTGCAACACTGTATATGATTCAGAGGTGTAGGGTCACACCTCAGAGGCAGGTTACCACCTCACACCAATTGGCTGATAACACCTGCAGGTTGGTGGACACACACAGAGTGAAGACAGACCCTGGGCTTTGTGCTTCTAATATTGTGGAGGGCGGTTCCAGTATCCTCGGGTCTTGCCCTCAGCTGGTGCAGAGCAGGGTGAGGGCGTGGATTGAGACTGCTCTGCCTAGGAAGGTGCAGCTATCAGGGAACCTGAGCTAATCTGCAGAGAAGCAGGAGTCAGATTAGATGACTCACTGTCCTATTGTTCTTGGGTTTCATTTTTCCCCCCCGCTGTCCCCAGTCTGGGGAAGCATGTTGCTCTTATTCTAGGTAAGAGTTCACACTCTAGAGGAGTCTTTAGTTTACCTAAGCAAAAAGCTCCCCAGGGTAAACAGCAGTCATATTTACTCAGAGCTGGTGAACTCTGGGAAGGGAGTGGGGAAGTTCCTCAAGCTTCCTGCTGCTTTTGATTATCTAAGGACTTCTTGTTTGCAGGTTCAGCACTAAGTAAATGATCAGGAGCATTGACATTTATCTTTCAGCTTCTCACTCCTGGCCCCTCTTTTGGGTCCCCTTTTCTATCTACATTGCTACCTGGCCTCCATCACAGTTCTCAGACTTGGGAATCAAACACACCGAGGTTCTAATTCTGATCTGCCACTTACTAGCTGTGTGATTTCATATATATATATATATATATATATATATATATATATATATATATATATATATATATATAAAACTCCCGGAAGAAAAAAGATGGGAGGAAATGTGAAAAATGAAGGACTAAGGGGACATACCATCCTGGGCAGTTCTCTCTGAGGTTCTCTGCAAATATAATCAACCCAGATACAGGACTCAGTGCCCTTCATTCCTGCAGAGTGCACCAGGACCAAGTTTCCTGGGAGAAGTAGTTAGTTTAACCCCAGGTAGCTGGAATCCAAAAAGTCTGGGGTACAGTCCTTCCCCCTATGTAAATTCCTCACAAATTCTGGGGTTTCAGAGTCCTCAGGTTAATGAATGGACCTCCTGGAGATTAGTCAGAGCTTTACATCCTACAGGGTTGAGTAAACGATAGTGCAGAAAATTGTATGTTAATAAAAGAAAGTACATTAACTTGATTTTTTTTTTATCCAGTTGCATTTATATTCTGAATCAGAGTGCCCTGATTCTCACAGTAAAGAGGATCCTGAGAAGAGAAGATAGAATTCAGGACAACTCCCATCTCCATTCTTTAGAGACACCCATGTTAAGGGTAGAAAGTTATTATATCCCACCGGTGGGGTGCTGCTCTCTGAAATCCCTCTTGTTGGATAAACGATCACACTGGGAATTAATCAGAGGAAGTTAATTAATATTGACATTTTAAAAACAAGCAGATAGCCACAGGCCTGACCTCTTCCCTTGCCATGGAAAACTTAGTTATACTAGAAACATGTGACTCTTATTCCAAACTAATTTTCTCATCATAATCAATCAATTAAATAAACCGCCTTGCTGTCTGTAGAGTACATCATATCTACAAGGTCAGAGGTAAATTTATTGATTTATAATTTTAACTCAAGATAGCCAATGCTACTCACATCAGAAGTACAGTGAAGATTCTGTTCTTTTGAAGGTAAATAAGGGCTGAAAAAATAAACAAATCTCTGGGAAAGAATCATCTTGTGGTGCCTGGACATTGGTGGGGGTGTGGTGAGGTATGTGCTATAGCTGAGGTGAGAATATGTACTCCTGGAACCAGTACTGTGCTTTAAACTCATGCTACCTCAGCAAAAGAAAAATATCATGTTCAGAAGTATAAAAATATATTATTCCCAATTAGACCACATTGAATATTGAAGGCAAACTAACTGTATTGAAACCACATTTTAACAAAATCAAGAATACTATTACCTGACAAAAAGACATTCGCCACTGCAGCAGGGCACACGAGGTGGCCCAGTGTTCTGTATCCAATCTTGCTCCTGATTATTTTAAGTTTGTTATCTAATCTTGCCAAGAGCTGCCTCCCTCAATGGTCACTCAGAAACACTTGCCCTGCAGAACGTTCTAGAGAGGGCTAGGACTCCAGGCCTTACCGGATGAGGTGTCTCACTGCAGTGTCAAATTGCAGAAACATAACCTCCCTTCGAAGGAGGAGGGCCTGGGCCACCTGGGAAGCGTCTTGGGGGTTCTGGAGGCTGTCAATCATTCTCTGTAGCTCTTGAAGCTCAGATCCTAGAAGATGGACAGCATTTTAGTCAGACAATGTGAAATACAGGCTATTATAGCTAACCCAGTGAGCCATCATTTCACTTCCAAAGCTGACTATCTAAATGGACTTCTCTTTCTTTCTCTGTGGGTATACTAATTATATGTTTTGCAAGGCCAGCAAAGTCTCCTTCTCTAGAACCCACGGTCTGAGTTATCTTTCCTTCCTTCCTTCCGCCTTTCCTTAGGAAGATAAAAACTTGCTTTGCTTTCTAGAATAAGAACATGCTGTTAAAAGAAAGTTTGAAAATTGACTAAGCTATTTCAGTCTCTAAATAGACTGAAACAGAACAATGGGAAAGTATAGACCTCAGTGAATCTATTAAGGTCTCTTGAAATTATTTTCGATTTTAAACCAGCACTCATTTCTCCAAGCCATACTATCCAAATAACCCTTCCTGTCAAGCCCATATTGTCACTGGTTTATTTAAGAAAACTCCAGACCTTCCAAGGCAAGAAAAAATACATATGTATGCAAATATGTATACTGTACGTGCACACATATCCATTCTTCTAGGAGATTCTTTTCATTTTAGAACGAGATATGAGAGATCCTAAATTGATATCTTGTACTTTTACTGCAAGGAGAGGCTGGTATAAATACATCTATATGTGTTATGGATGGAAATTTAAGTTGGAGGCCTTTTGGGACACTCAATGCTGGGTTGAGGAACCTGACCTGGATCTAAATGGCAGTCCTAGCATTTTTATTATTGGCCTGGGGAAGATGCTGGTCAGAATGGGAAGACAGCAAAAAATTATGAGCCCTTAGGGAACACAGATGGGGAGGGTAGGCCCACCATGCCAGGGCCACCAGAATGTGCGCTGATCCAAAATGCTCACTATCTCCCCATGAGGAGAGTAATAGCTTTCTACTTGAGAGGACATTCCTGTTATGGGAAGAGAAGGATTGTGGAAATTGAATAGCACCCGATACGTAGCCCAAGGCAGGAGAGAGATGGGAGATCCACAAGGTATTTCTAGTCATTCTATCTCAACAGCATGTCTTGACCCAAGCAGACTGCCCCGTCTGGCCTGGTATTGGATCTCCTCCCACAGTTCTGATGTGGCAGGCAGAGGAGTTGAGAGAGTGCGGTGCTATCCATGACAGCCTAATCAGAGCAGATCCAAGACTGAGGATGGTCAATAATACTTGCAATATATGCTCTTGGCTTTAGGGGAAAATGAGGTATCCAGATTTCACATCCAGTTGATGTTTTACATATGACACACAGTCTCTTATGGTCATATTGAACTGAAAGGAAACTTCCACCAGAAGAGAAGTTGTGCTGTGCGAGCTGTGCCCACTTTAGTGTTGGTGATGGGAGGCTAGTGAGCATTATTGGTTCAAGTCCTAGTGTGTTTGGTCTACAAGCAATGCACTCTGTTAAACAAAGCAACAACCAGCGGGAAAGATTTATAATCCTCTGGAAATATATTGCACAAACTCTGCAGTTAAAGCTATGTAAAGTATAAATATAAAGTGTATTTGGGGAAGGGAGTAAAGTTAAAAATAATTCATTCATTGGAATGGTCATTTTATAGGGTGATTTCCTCTCTCTTCATTATTTCTACTACTGTTTGAATCAAGCTGTGGGTGTACTTTTACGTGATTGTTTCCACCAAAATTGTTCTGTGCTGAGGCTATCATTAAAATATAGACATGCATGTGGGGAATGCCCTTTCCTTGTTATTTACTGATTTTACAATCATTCTGGATTCTCTGTTTGTGGGGTCACACTACTTGATGGGCGGTGAAGTGGCAGACGTGGGCAGTGATGATGGGCTGAGGTTGACAGGTGACAGAGGTGACAGGGTGGGGGTGGAGACACGGCCAGGATGGGAGTCTTTTCTGACACCTTTCCCCAGGAGGGTCTGGCTTAAAGACAGAAAGATCACAGTGCCCTGTGTCCTCATGAGCCCTCAGGGTAAGTGCACTTTGTTCCTAGTTTGTCTTAAAAGTTCCTCATTTGTCTCAAGAAACTCAGAGCGCACAGTATTTGTCCTTTAATTGGCCTCCTAATCCTTTAAAAGAAAATCTAGGGTAATTTCCACATTCTGATTACATCTGCTTCAGGATGAGTCCAAAGGTTGCTGCTGGCTTTCAAGGAAGGAGAGAGCTGAGCAGGCCCACAGTGTCCAGGAGCTGCTTCTTCAGTCAAATGAGATCAAAAGCTGAAACTTGGAGTATTCCTCTAAAAAGCATTTTAGAACATTTGAGTTCACAACAGTAATTTCATCTAATGCTAATAGTTCCAAGAAAGTAGCAGGGTGGGTCTAGAAATAGACCGTCCCATCTTTTCACCTTCATTTTCCTTGTCTCCTCTGGGAAGCAGGCCAGGTACCAGAAGCCTAGTATTCTCTAAAAGGATGATTACCTTAGGGTGAGATTTTTTTTATATAGTTCAGTGTGCTCTTAATCTATTTTCAGCAAAGCAGAGTTTGCAAAAACTTTGCACATTTACCCTGGAGCACAAATGTTTTCACTGGCAACATGACAAGGCGCATGTCTCTAATTGCACACCTCAGACAACCTGGGCCTCACGTATCGGAATGGCTTCTGGTTCATAAGCAGAGAAACAATAAGAAACCCATTTCCTTCATCCTGAATTTCCAGGCCCTCAACAATTTGGCCTTATTCCTGTGCTGCTAACTCTCACACTGGTGGGATCACCTTTGTCTGGGTGGGGTAGCCCTGCCTGCTGCCTTTGTCAATATCCTCCTACTTTCACATTTTGCTCCTACTTTCCTCCTATTTTTCCTCCACTGATTCAAATACACTCCTCCCAAAGGAAGAAGCCTCCCAGATCATCTTCTCTGCAGGCTCGGCCCTCCAAGCTGCTGTTGGACGCCTTGTGTAGTGACAGCCTTTCAAAATATGGCTCTATCTCAGCTTCTCTCTTATCTCCATATAACACCTATCTTCCCATCTCAAGGGCAAGGATGTATTTTTTCCTGGCCCCTGTCTGAAGCCCAGCTCCCACACCTTCCCAAAGCCAGCAACTCCCCTGAGAGGGCATTAGTTCATTTTCTGGACAAATAGAGACCCAGAGAGTGAAGTGGTCAGCTCCCAGGGGCAGAGGCAGGAAGACCCGCAGAGTCCTTAGTTCCTGGTGTGGCATACTTTGTGGTTTAATCTGTAGATGTGGAATCAGTTGGCTGGAGACAGTATGTAAATGGGACTTTCCCTTTGCCCTGCTTATCAGTCACTGATAAAAAAATATGTTACTTCTGTCTTTCCAAGTATTAAGAACTTTATGGTAATTAAGGAGGCATACTTTCACAATACATACATATACCAAATCATCACAGTGTACACTTTAAATATCTTAAAATTTTATTTGTCAATTGTACCTCAATATAGCTGGAAAATAAAACAGCCTTATAGAATTGCAACAGAACACTGAAAGTGATTTTAACCACCTTGATCACTTACCAATGCCCTCGGTTCCTCCCCAGTCACCCCTCAACAGATTAGGACTTAGAGGAAATGCAAAATATGCTGGGCAATTTCCAAGTTTAGAAAAACTGCAAAGGTACGCCACAATGTCATGGAGAGAGGCTATCAGCTGCAGAGTCAGCTTTAAGGCTCTAAAAGCTGCCTGTGGGTGAAATCAATACAAAGATATAAGTTTTAAAAAGTTTCTAAGCGGTGTATAAAGACAAGCATTGATTAGGGACAATATCTTTAAACAAGAAATATTTAGAAAACGTTTTCACAGTACGATATAAATAATAATTATAAGATAATATCAGAAAAAAGAAAACAGCAAACTTATTCATGAACAATGTTGGATACCTTTAGACAATGTAAGAGGGTATGTCTGTGTGTGTGCGTGTAAGACACTGTTTCTTTTTTGTTGGTGGCCAAGGTCATTGGTGGCCATAATCACATCAAACGTCAAAATGAGTCTGTATAACTATCTATGACTCATAGGATAAAAATAAATTCCTTGCAGGTAACTGTGTTCAGACAACATTGCTTTGAGGGAATATTCTATGAGCATTTATCAACATTTTAAACACTCAACTGAAAATCAAACACTAGATCTTAAATAGCACCCTTCAAGTGAAGGAAAGGTGAAAAATTGTATCTAACTGCAGAAGATAGTATATAGCTATATATAGTATATATATATATATACAGTGTGTATGTATTTATACATATATACACGCACAGTATATATACTGTATAAATGTATATTTATGTATTTAAAACATATCACAAGTGTTCAATGAAAGAGTAGTCCTGTTTTTCATTTTTCCAAGGAAACTTAGTACTGTTTTCCATAGTGACTGCACCAATTTACACTTCTACCCTTAGGGCACCTAGCTCCCTCTTCTGCACAGACCTACCAATATCTTTTGTCATTTTGATAATAGTCAACCCAACAGGTGTGGGATGCTATCTCACTGTGGTTTTGATTTGTATTTTCCTGATGATTAGTGATGTTGAGCACCTATTCAAGTACCTGGTGGCCATCTGTATGTCTTCTTTTGAAAAATGTCTATTCAGGTCCTTTGCCCATTTTTTAAATCAGGGTTTTGTTGTTGTTGTTATTTGTTTTGTTTTATTTTGTTTTGTTTTGTCTATTGGGTTGTATGAGTTCCTTATATGTTTTAGGTATTACCCTCTTATCAGATATATGGTTTACAAGTATTTGCTCCTATTCTGTAGGTTGTCTTCATTTTGTTACATGTTTCCTTTGCTGTGGAGAAGCTTTTCAGGTTGATGTAGTTCCATTAGTTTATTTGTGCTTTTGCTGCATGTATTTTATTGTTATATCAAAAAATCATTACCAAGAAAAATATCAAGGAATTTTCTCCCCCTATTTTCTTCTATTAGTATCACATCTTACTCCTAAGTCTTAAATCCATTTTGAGTTAATTTCTGTGAGAAATGTACGGGAGCAGAAAGAAAATTCCACAACCTCTCTGAGGTTCTTTCAGGCTGATAGAGCAAATAAATTAACATCAGACAGAACTAGGAGAAAAAAAGACTAACCTTAATTATATATGTATGGAAAATTTTTATGGCTAAAAATTCTAGAGTAAATGGGACATCTGTGGGTTTGTACCTAGCTAAGGACTGGAGTAGGGGCCTAGGATATCAAGGAGAGAGGAGAGGGTCTCACAGGATGAGGAAGGTATGACTTCTTATGACAAAACCAGATGCCCCAAGATAGGGTTCTCTGATCAAAATGCTCTTTCTAGAGATGATCCTAAATCTGTGTAATTTTCATTCTTTAAGGTAACGGTTACTGTTTCTCTTGAATCTCATGGGGCCTCTATTGACTTCAGCTCTACAGGTCAAGGTGACACATACTGGGAAAAGTCTGCTCTGGACACCTTGGGGAGTCCTATCCTTCAAGTGTAAGATAGAGGTCTGGTTTCTTTCTTTTGGTGTACAACAACCCTGATCCAGTAATTCTACTCCTGGTATACAGCCCAAGGAAATGAAATTAGTACCTCAAAGAGAGTTGTGCGCAATAGTTAAGATACATAAACAACTTAAGTTCTAGTGGACTGATGGATAAAGAACACACACACAAAATGGGATATTATTCAGTCATCAGAAAAGAACATTTGAGACAACATGAATGAACCCAGAGGGCATGAAACATATTGAATAAGTAGAGAAAGACACATACTATATGATCTCATTTATATGTCAGCACTAAAAATAGATAGATGATAGATAGATAGATAGATAGATAGATAGATAGATAGATAGATGATTGATAGACAGATAGATAGATAGAGACTCATAGGAAGGTACTTCCCAGGAGGAAGGGGAAATAGAGAAATGTTGGTCATTTAGTTATAGATGAATAAATTCTGGGGATCTAATGTACCTGATGCCTACAGTTAATGATACCACATTGTATACATGCAACTTGCTAAACATAGATAAATATTCTTAGCACAGTAGAGGTGATGAATGTGTCAATTAAATGAATGTGGTAATCATTTCACTATGTACACACATCAAATCACATGTTCTATACTTTGGATATATAATTCTATTTGTTAATTATAATTATAATTCAATAAAGGTGAAGGGGAAAAGGGTGAGCAATTTAGATTGTTAGACAAGTTTTCACTTTCAATGAAAAATTAGAATGTTTCCAAATTGCCATTTTCAACATAGCACTTTATCTGGTAAATACTTATTTGAGTGTTTAAAGTACAAATACTTATTTGAGAGCTTTATGTATTTCTATATCCACTCTGTTTTTAATGATTACCAATATTATCCTCTAGCAGTAAGTTGGGTACTTAGAGCAACCGCTCAAAAACAGTAACCTGCTGACTACTGTGATTAAGTGTATGTCAACCTCCACTTAGCTTCAGGGCATCACGATGGGGTTTTCTTGAAGGGTCTGGGAGGAAATTGAGGATTAAAAAGGAATTTTCGAAGATTGAATTAGAGTTCCCTAATGACCATAGAGAAATAGAACTCAAGAAATAATGAGGCCCGAGAGAAATCATAATAAAGCAGGCAAAAATATTAGAAGCTGTGAGAAGATTTCATTTGTTAGATGTCCCTGGAAAAAAACAAGAGACGTTCTCTGAAACTGGTATGTTTAATTGTGAGACATAAAAAATAGCCAGTTTCCATTCTGGCACACATTAAAAATATACAAACCTTTTCTGGTAGAGTTTTGAACATAACCAACACTTCAGAAGGATGGGGTATGAACCATATATTGAGGAAAACGTTCCCATCAGCAGACAGCAAACTTCGTGGCCGGGGCTGAAAACTGTGAAATTAAAAGAAAATTCTGGAAGGCACAGCATTTCTCTCTAAACAAGAGGTGGGGAATGTGAACTATTTATACCACCATCCTCTGGCCATAGTGCCTGAGCCCAGATGGTGGTGACCCACAAGCCCGGTGTCCAAGGCTCAGTGGCCTCTTTCTTAGGCCACACACAGGTGGCCACAGTTATAAATAGCTCCACAGAAGAAGGGCAGTCAGGCTGATTTTAACTTCAACTATGTCAGAGGAAGGCGTGGGCATGGAGGGAGGGAAAGGTGTGGTAAGGAAGGAAAGGAAGGGGGTGAGTTAAGTGGCCGTCATCATACAGGGTGTAGCTTATTTTCTCACTGAACTCTTGTAACAACTGAAGAATGTGCCCATTTTGTTCCCATTTCACAGATGTGGAAATTGAGGCCCTATTGAGGTTAGGTAGGTCTCACTTACCCCACTCTTAAGAGATGAAGTTGAGATTATTTAAATACAGATCTGTTCAGTTCTAGATCCAGCCTCTATTTTCCTTCCTGACCCCGCCTCACCTCCCCATGTATTTTGTAGTGTTCTTCAAATTCTGGCCTTCGTTTTCCTTCTTTCTCCTCTCTCTACACTGCTCTCCTCCAAATACCTTATCAGTTGGTAGATGTGGCCATCTCTTTGTTGTGGGTTTATACACAAACACATCATCTATCTATGTCTGGTTTCAGAATTCACATAAGCCCAGATTCCTGCCATTTGGCTTGAGAAATAGATGTTACCAGCTTGTCTATAAAGTTTCAGTAGCTTTCTAAATGGTCACTGACAATCACCTTGCTCTTTCACCCTGTTTGTTGAAGGACAAACACCAGATTTATGGATCTTTCCCATCACTGTACATTCTGCTTCCCTAGACCTTGGGCAGGAGCTGCTCAGAAGTGCATATGCTGTCTCACATCTGTGCCTTTGCACATGCCGTCTCCCAGCTTGAACTGAATTTCTTTTTCTTGTCCACCTGAACAACTTCAAGACCTAGGTTAGGTGTCCCCTCTTCTCTGAGGCCTGCCTTTCTCCCCATACCCACCTTCCCAATTCTTCAGACAATACTGAACATTTCCTGATGGGTGCTTTCAATATAGTTTTATTTTATTCTATATCACAGTGCACCATAACTACCTTTCTCTTTCCTCTTGCTTAGAGGGCAAGGACTCCGGCTAATCCATTGCTGCACAGTGCTTGGCACCACAGTGCCATGTACTGTTGTCCAGGTCATGCCCCGAGACAACCAACAGTGGTCAAGGTCCAGCTTACACTTCACTTGCCTAGCTCTGCAGCCTGTGTGGGACTGTCCCCACCCAGATGAATGGGACAAGTGCTGGTTCCTGTGTGTCACATTGTAAGGGCTCAATTAATATTAGTGTCCTTGCTCTCTGTTCTTTCTTCATTTGTCCACCAGTCATTGCCAGTGCTCCTGGGAACATGGTCCACTATGAAATGTGGTCAGTATCACCCTAGTCTCTCATGTCCTCTGGAATGTGAAGGACATAGGGGATTCAAGGTGTGTCCTTGGAAGATGAGTTCCCTGTGGCTTTCAGCTGTAGAGACAGGTTGGGGGCAAGGGTAGGGTCTCTGCGAAAACCAAACAAAGCACAATACTGTCTTCTAAGGATTAGGTTGTATCTTCAAATTTTAAACTTATAGAGTATATGCTGCTCCTAGTCAAGGGATGGCAAGCATACAGAACGGAGACCACCTTTCTCCCCTTCCTTGACCATGGCAGAAACTGGCAATCACTTGCAACACTTTCAAGCTCAGGATGACTCAGAGCTCTCAGCAGGTCACAAACACATTGTTGGAATTAACATTGGAAAGAAAGCTTATTTCTTACCCTTGATCTAACCCAACTCCTTCTTTGATGAATGAGAGAACCTCTGTCCTCCATGACCCTCATTCCCCAACTCTGTCCCTTCATCTCTAGTTAATCTTGGCCTGGGATGATTCCCATCTATCATTTCATGAACATTCTTAAATATTTCCTTTCCAGGAAGTCTCTCCTCAACAGCCCTATTCCTTGGAATAGCTTGCTCTAGACACCTTAGCACTGAGAACCACAGCATGCTTAACTTCAGAGAGCTGCTTCAATTTCTTCACTCATAAAATGAAGAATTGAGATACAGAGGTTGAAGAGTAATGATTTGCCCAAGATCTCAGAACAACTCATGACTGTTTGCCCAAGATCTCCAAACAACTCATGACTGAGCTAGATAACATCCAAATATTCTAACTCCCAGGCCATGGCTTTCTCCTTCTTCTGGCTATGGTTCAATTCTTATTATGATTCATGGAATCATAGACTTTGGAATTAGAAAGAATCTTATGCAGTACCTTTTCCAAATTTCCACAGCCTTTCTCTAGGCTTCATTTTATGTGAATGTTTTAAAAAAGGAAATTTTAAACTCTAGAGAGCCAAGGAAGGAGGAGTTGGGTGTAGGGGCAAAATACTGAATCTGTATCGGTGGCAGCTCCTGCAGCGCTGGCCGTATGGCTTGGGCTCTGGCACTCACTTTGCTCACACTTTCCTGGCCTAAAACCTTACCCTGAAATTATCACACATTAACTGACCAAATGACTAAGGCTCAAGGCTTTTCCACCTTAAGTGACTGTTTCCCATAATCCTTAGGAAACGTGCAGTTATCCACTAGAAACAATAAAGGAATAGAGCAAGCCTTGAGGGTTTTTTTTTCCTTTCCACTTCCTGACCTCCTTATTTACTTGCTGCAAATAAAACAGATCAGAAACAAAAATAGACTTCCCAAATACATTTTATTCTAAATACAAATGTAGTGAACTAGTGGTCAGACTTCTGGAAACTATTTTTAAAATTTGACCCCAAATGTAGATTGGGCTTATAAATGGTGAGTTGGCTCATTGGTGAATGAACTAATGGAACTAAGAAGTCATAGAAGATTTTGCTGCAATGTTTCGTATCAGTGAAAGATGCATTTTAGTATCCTTGGGTAACAGGTATTCAGTCAAACCCTTTAGCAAAATAGTCGGAATATTCTCCCAGGGCTTCCCTGGTGGTACAGGGGTTAAAGTCTCAGTACTATCAAGCTATCACCAGCCAATGCAGCATGAGTTCAATGCCTGGCAAGACAGCTGACCCACATGGCACAGCAGACCTCTCCTGTCTTGCCTGCTACTCCCCTCAGCAGTGGATTTCAGTAGATCCGCCTATTCTGCTTCTCACTCTGTCTCTGGTGAATCCTCTCACATACCCACCCACCTCTGGCCTGCACCCCAGTTCTTGTGTGCATAAATAAATAAAATAAATCTTTGAAAAAAAAAAAGATATTCTCCCAGTAGGTGAATCCTGAGGTCCACTATAGTGACTGTACTAGCTGAGCTCCTGAGACAAACAGTACTTTCCATAAACTGTGTACTTGATTGGGGCAAGATAAGAATGGCCTATTTTGACAGCCAGCTATCAATCAATCTGGCTTAGGGACTCAAGTTCTTTCACTCCCTAGCATTCTCTAGGCTGTTCTATTAACCCCCATTTTCTTTGTGAACTCCAACTTACCTGTCACCCCATCTTTGAAATTCTCCCTGAGGCCCTGAGTTAGAGCTAAACATTCCTTTTGTGTCCTCATAGAAATTTTCACATGCTTCTAACATGTTATCTTTGAAATTTTTGAAGTTACTTGTTTGGTTATAGAGTTTTCCCCCATTTGAATGAACTCATTGCCAGAGTCAATGACTTATTCACCTTTGTAACTCCAGTATGCAGCAAAGTACCTGGCACTAAGTAAGCACTGAATAAATAATGACTGAACAATGCATAAATGAGTAAGTGAGTGAAAGTGTGGTCTGATACAAGTGGTATTGTTAGGGGGAAAATGATGTCCCAAAGCTAATTCCATATAGGCTTTGTGGACTCCACCCCCACCCTAAGTCAAAGTCAAAGACACTGGGAACTCCAAATCCCATCACCACCAAAGGGGAGGTGGCTGGGACCTGAGGGTGGGGTTAAGCAGCCAGGTGGATATAAAAGGCAGACACGTGGGCTTTGGAGGATCCCCCATTTTTGGCTCTCCGCCAACTCGCAGCGTCCAGCCAGCTCTGAGAGTGCCTTTGGGTTTCCAGGTCGTCGGATCGGGTAGGACGCATTAAAGACTTTATTTCCCTATTTTCTCCCTGAGTTGTACGTTTTCCTTATTTCCTTTTCTCTTGTAAATAAACCTTTTATTAACCTTTTTGTGTGTGTCTGTAGTGGAGTATTCATAAATCCCTTTAAAGCGCGCGGGTGAGGACCCACAGCCAGGAACCCGTTTAATATCGGGGCTGCTCTATAACAGTATTTCAGTTCCCTTCTATCTATGATCATATTGAGACACAAGGCAAGCTAGAAATTAGGCAGTTTTAGGGACACTGCAGGAGGGGACCTCGGAGAATTGAGGAAGGCTTCAGAGATAAGGGCAGCAAGAGGAGTGTAACCAATTCCACTAGGAAAAACAAACATCCCAGAACCAAGGACAACATTGTTAACGCTGGTCCTGGTTTCCTTCAGGTGGTAAAGGGAGGCAGAGATTGGAGAAATAGAGAATGGTTTAATTTATGGACAACTTAGAAGGGCAGCTGTTTAACTTCAATGCAGGGATGCTCATCCAGAGGACTGGGCCATAAAGATGCAACAAATGGGGAAAGAGAAAGCTGCTAGATAAGGAATGTGAAGATCCCCCACTCAGTAGCAAATTAAGTGAGACAGCGGAGAAATAACCAATCACAGAGAGACTGGTGGAGCTTCAGAATAGTGAGGGAAAGAAGGTCTATATTCCCTGAGACACAACTCCACTTTGGCTTCCTTGCCCCTCTCAGGCCTGGTTCCCTGGCCTGGGAGTCCCACTTTATTTCTGTTCTTTTTCTCCTCAATAAACTTTTTCTTTCTCTAAACAAACCTGCCTCTTCTCCCTTGCTTGCCTGAGCGTCTGCGAAGTTCCTGCTGTGGCTTCGTGAGACACCAACCTGTGGGGGTCTAGTGGCTGGGACTCAGCGCTGCCCTGCAGCCTGGGATCCGCTCCTGGCTGGGAGACTAGGCCTGACAATTCCGGTATCAATATTTATTAAGAACTGCTGTTACTCAGCACTCAGTTCCATGATGTAAAGGAAGGGGAAAGAGAGAAATAAGGTCATTCTATGGGATGTCTTTGCTTCTCCTTGGAGACTACTGACTATGTAGCACCCCCTTGTTGTTGTTGTTTCTAAAGGAAATATGGCCACTGAGTGCACAGGTATGCCCCTCCTCCTTCCAGGTGACTGAGTTCTAGGACATTTGGATTAAGGACATTTGGAAAACTGGATAAAACCTGATAAGGAAGTATGAGAGTAACTTCATTCTTACCACTTAATATTGTTCTCTCTCTATTTTTTCTCTTCCAGAAATACAGAGGGTCACTGATTTATCTAAGTTACTGGCATATCATTGTTTTTTTCCTGAATATTTTTTCTGCTCCATTGAGTAAAATATTTGAAGCCAGGACAGCTAAAGATCAAATTTACTCATTTGTTTGCTTATTTTAGATGCTGGCTTATGTAAAAGGGTGTGACTGATGAAAATCTCTGGGCTCTCCAGGGGAAAACAAAACTTCATAGATTGGAAAAGCAGTCAAACAGCCCATAAACAAAGAACTCCTTCTGGGTTCAAATACAAAGATACTCTTATTCTTGGAGAGCTAACTTTTTCTGTTGCCCTTCAAGATCAAGGTCAAATGCAGTAAAGGGAGCAAGATTTACATACCAAACTTAACAGGTCTTTCCCCTGTGGGGGAGCAGGGGTAGTAGAGGGAAGATGAATAGGAGGCTTTAAAGGGAATTACTTACCTGGGGTCAGCCTTGGGGCCCTCCTTGGAATCCCTCAACCCCTGCTTTTCTTGCCACTGCCCCACTATGAAGAAGGTATCTCTGATGGTAGGGAAATCCTCCAGCAGGGCTCTCAGACTATGGCAATATGCCATGATCTGACCCCGGAGAGCGTAGTGAGACATGCGGCGGTTAAACCTGAAAAGTCAGGAGAGATGATGTCCAGAGGTGAATCCGTGTTGTTTTATCTCTCACAAAATTTCCAGAATCTACTTACCTGGAAGACTGTTCAAAGAGAATAGCGGACCTCCGTCAAGAAGAAATTTCCATCTGGGTCAGGTTACTATTGCCTGAAAGTAGAGGGCTGGACCTCTTTAAAGCACCCTCTTAAGTATGGCTTAATTTGGTTTTATCCAACAGAAAACTGTGACTTATTTAAACAGAAAGCCCTGACCCACTGTCTGGATTTCTACATAATACTGCTGGTTACAGAATTCAGGGTCAGAGAAATCAGCATGTGTTGTTCACATATCTATACTTACTTCTGACAATATTCAATGATAACGTCCCGCTTGACTTTTCCAATTTCATCCTGTGATAAAAGAGAATGACACTTCTCTTAGCTAGCTGGTGATAGAAGATTCCCATCCTAGCTCATGGGAAAAAACTTAGCGCATACTTCAAGCAGGAAAAGGCCCTGTGGTTGATAGTTTTTCTTAACTTCAACATGTTGGGAGATACTCCTCCATGAGTCTCTTCCACTCCTACACATCTTGCTGAGTATGGCAAGAATCTAAGACACTGTTGCTCTGGACCATTTCTCTAGGTTATGTTTGCAGAGACAAATCCTGAGGGAAGAAGTAGTGTCTTCCTCCAGGAAAAGCAGGCTTGCGATAAAAGAGGTGGATTCCCCAAGTTCCAAGTTACTCAGTGGTGACACAAACCCTCTGCGTGCATCTAAGCAACTTAGTGTTACCCCCTTGGGCATAGGGAACAGATACAAACATGAAGCTCGTGATGCTTCCTCTGCTGTGAGTAATAAGTTCTTTTATCTCTGAACTAGGAATCTTGCATATTCTGCCAGCATCCACAGTACAGTGACAGCCTAACTTATGAGTTTGTATGTGGGCTAAATGCCAGATCTAGACAAATTGACATTATACTGTATGACTCCTTCCTAAACTGAAAGGTAGGGGATAATCCTGAAGGCAGGTAATGAGCTATTGCGCTTTTGACTCAGTCAGTATTTTTTGAGAATTACTTACTAACAGGATCTTTTACTTCCATCATTTCCCAGCAGTAATCTAGAAGGCCTGGCTTCACTCATATTACATTTGTAGAAGTAGGTTATATTTAAATCCCCTTTACAATCATAGGTAGGGACAAAGCCTAGAGGTTGTAAACCTTGTCATTGCTCTCCCACTAGCCTAATGGTTTCCTCATCAACAAAAATTAGTAACTAATGAGACAATATTCACAAAATTAAGCAATAGTTTCAACTGATTAAAGGATGGAGGTTTATATTTTTCAATAGAGTAACTACAATAAATCCCTTGAATGGAAACACGAGGGTCATATCTGAAAAACCAACGTAACAGTTGAATTAGAAGGGAAGGGGCTTTGTTCACCTCCTCCAAGCCTGCGACTCACTCAGGAGGGCCTCACGTTCCAGAGCAGGTGCTGAAAGTAGTTCAGTTTAGACAGTGACCGAACAAAATGTGGTCTTGGAGAAAAGCATATAGTTTTAATACAATTGCCTTGAATTGCTTCCTTTCTAGTTCCTACTGAGCTCCCTTTTCAGTTCTTTGTATTTCCAATGGTTCTATCAAATTTGCTGAAAGCAACAGAGTCCAAGTAAAGACTTTTTATTTGCTCCAATGTAAAAGACTACAAGTGCCTCAGGAGCCCTGTCTTACCACACTCACTAGGCTCTTCGTTCTGTCAGCCATGGATTGTTTCTTGAGCAGGAAGGCATTCAGCATCATGTCCCGCAGCCCCACCTTTTCCAGTTGTATAGACACAAAGGCCTCCGGAGCCCTGACAAGTGGACAGAAACATCTGAGCCCAAGGCAGGAAACAAGAGGACATATAACAAGGAGACAATTCGAAGGTTCTCAGAAGGACAGAAACACCTGAGACCACAACTGGGCTTTGCAGGAGAGCTGGTGCTTCTTTCCCCATGGTTCCCACAGGCTTCAAGTGTTTCTTATTAGTCCCTAGGTTGCTGATGGGTCACCATCCTCTTTGGGATTCTCCACGTGCCCGCAGCCTGCATCAGCAGTGCCTCCTCTGTCCCAACTTTCATAGCCTGGCCCAGCTACCCCACAGGTCCCTTTGCCCGACCTGAGCTGCAGGGGTACCCAGACTAAGGTGCCTCCTAAGGGTCCTCTCCATTAGACACATACATGGTCTAAAACATCCATCCACATGTTGGGAATATGGACTTAGGGCACTTGAACTCTGGCTTGTGTCAGATTAACGACATGTTGAGTAGTGGAATAATTTTGCCTGTTATTTTTTTCATTCTACATTTGCCAGAATTAAATTAAACTATCATTGTATGCCCTGATAAAGTACTCAGAATATCATAATTACTCCAGAATACAAATACTTTTCTTGGTCATGGTAAAATCAGATCAGCTATAACAGGGAATCCCTGACCCATAGACACGTCCCCGCAGAGGCCCTGCCCCTCTGACAACACAGCATCCTGTTGTTCTCAGCAATGATAACACTCATATGAGAATCGAGAGGGGGGTTCTGTGCTTTCAGTTTAAGACAGACATGGAAAATTTGCAGGCCCATATTCTTCATACTCTTCTTACTTGTGTTCCACCCTCTTTGGAATTTGAAAAATAAATAGAACGAGAAAAAGAAAAAGAGATCGAGAAAGAAGGAGAGGAGAGAAGAGGAAAGAGGTTGAAATTCCTAACAGTTGACTTTCCTGTGTGGACTGGCATGTACTGGGAGGAGCTGGACCTTCTCAGTGTTCCTACAAGCTCATCACAGAAGGTTTCAAACACGAAACACATTCTGGTCACTGGGAGCTTAGGCATCCTTCAATCCCACAGTGCCGTGTTATGAACTCATTTGAAAGAGGACATTTTGTCATTTTAAACAATCCCTGGGTGCGGTACCTTTTGGTAGCCTGAAATATCTCTGAAGGATGAGTAAAAGTGTCTGACGCTTTTGCAGCTGGGGCTAACGGCAGTCTCTCCATACCATTCACAGTTCTGGAATTTCTTCTTTGGGGTGGATCCATTCCACTGTGATTTCTCCAATCTAAATGTATTTCCTAAAATATTTCAAACCAAAGTGAAACAAATGTGTTGGATGTATAAGTCTTGTGGTACTGAATGTAAATTTATCTCACAACCACAACTGACCCAAGCACATGTAAAGGCCTGAGTCCATTTGGGGGGCCGGGAGAAAGGTGGTTGAAGGGGGAAGAGGTGGGGGATAAAAGAGAGAGAAGGTAAGAGGAGGGAAGGAGGGAAAGGTGGAGAGTTAGAGAGGGGAGGGAAGAAAGATACCACTTGGAGCAATGAAGGGGTGAGGCACAAATTGTGACTATTTCCAGAACATAGTGCAGTTGTCTGAAGGGCTCCATGTTCTGCAAAGTGGCTAGAGCGGCATCTCCAGAAACACTGCTCATAGATTTCATGGCTGCAAGATCTAAAAAAATTTGTCTCAGATGCCCACTGTGGAATAGTTCTGTGGAGAGAGGCAGGCTTTATGTGCTACCCTACACAGTGTGATGATGAAGGCGTGAGAGGTGGAAGGTGGGCAGGGAGAAGGGAAGGGGGTGAGAAAGAAAGAAGAAATCGCTATCTTCCAATATTCCTGTTGGCTATGGAGCTACAGGGCATGATGGGTGGAATTCTTTTCTGAAATACTAACTATAAGAAAAAGACCATTTTTATCCTAAGAAAGAAATAAGGAGTTTTCTATAGCTATATTACTGAAGGATATATAAGTAGGGACAAAAGAAAAAAATACAGGGTGAAAAGTCTAAAGATTCCATCCTGATCTTTTCTGGAGATCCTGGGCTACCCCAGACTTCCAGAAACAACACACACACTCTTGTAGGAGCTGGGGGAGGCCTCAGAAAGCTGTGATCAGGGATGCCAGAGCTGACACTTAGCTGGTGGCCTCAGCCCTGTTCCTTAGTCTTTCAGAAACTGCTTCCTCACCGAAGAAAAGGGGTTGATGTTCCCCATCTCACAGAGCTGCTGAGAGGATTCCATGAGCCCATGTATGATTTAGTTCATCACCCACTGGGTCACAGAAACTGCTGAATTAAACTCTTAACTCGCTGGCTCTCTCATCTATTCAAAATACCAGCCCTCCAGCCTTCATTTCTATCCTTAATTCTTTCTTCTTGTGCAGGCCCTTCCTACAAATGTTTTCATGATCCATTTTTATTCTTTAATCCTCTTACACTCTCAAGCTTCCTCCTTCATCCTGACCAAACTTCTTAAGGAGCTATTGTGGACTCAAAGTTTGTGTCCCAAATTCATAAACTGAGGTTCTAACCACTAACGTGAAGGAATTTGAAGACAGGATCTTGGGGAGATAATTGGTTAAATAAGGTCATATGACTATACCTAATCTGAGAGGGCTGGTCCCCTCACAAGAAAAAGAAGAGATACCAGAGCTTTCTCTCTCTGCTATGTGGGAACAGGCCATCTGCAAGCAAGAGCTCTCCCTAGAAACTGCCATGCTGGCACTTAGAATTCTCACCTCGAAAACTATGAGAAAATAAATTCTGTTTCTTAAGCCATCACATCTATGACATTTTGGTAGGACGGCTGGAGCAGACTAACACAGGAGCAGGAAATAGACACTGCTTTTGGACTTCTATCATGCTTTCACTCCTTGACTCTGACAGTCTGCGTTTCACTTCAGTCTCAATAGAACTGCTCTCTGGAGTCAGCAGTGAACTTTTGAGAATGTCCAATGACCTCAATTGATATTCTGGTTCTTCCTTTACTTTATCAAATTTCAGTGTCTTGTCTTTTCTTCTTCTTTAAAAAAATAATAGCTTTATTGAGGCATAAACAATTGTCAATAAAAGGCAAATATTTAAAGTGTACAATTAGATACATGGTGACATATGTATACAAATGTGGCATTATCATTGTAATAATGACCGCAGCCATCTTCCTCAAACAACTTGCTCTGCTTTCTGAAACTATAGATTAGAAAGTATTCCTAGAATTTTATATAAATCAGGTACGTACTATGTACTCTTCTGGTCTGACTTCCACCACTTTGTTGTGAGATTTCAATAGTTCATTTCTTTGTACTGCTGCATAGTATTTCACTGTATGAAAAGTATTGCAATTTGCTTATCCCCATTCACCTGGTGATGGACATTGAACTTTTTCCAATTCTTGGCTGTAAACATGTGTGTGTAAGTTTTTACATGAACATGTGCTTTCAATTCTCCTGGGCAAATTATATGCGTGGAGTGACTGGATCACATGGTAAGTTTAACTGTTTAAGAAAACCCCAAACTGTTCTCCACAGTGACTGTACCATGTGCACTCTCGTCAACAGTGTCAGCATATCCTTGCCAACACTTGGGATGGTCAGCCTTTTAAATTTTAATTATTTTAATCGGTGTTCAGTGGTTTCTCACTGGGTTTTAATTTGTATTTCTCTAATGACTAATGGAGTTAACAACATTTTATTTACTTACTTGCCATTCATGCATCTTCTTTGGTTACTCATCTTTTCTCAAAATACTGCCCTCCTTAGGCTTTGGTAGCAGTGCACAATTTTGTTCCTCTCTGCCTTTGTCCCTTTCCTTCCTTCTCCCCTTCCCTCTCCTTCCTCTTGCTCCCTTTCATTGTTGCCATCATTTATTCATCCTTATCATCTCATCAGTTCTCTTCTTTTTGCTCCATACACACATTACCTTAATGCCTCTGTACCCCTCCCTGTGCTGAAGGTCTTTTAAGCTATTACTCTAATGCCTTCCCACACCCACCCTGTGCTCCTACCAGTGACTTTCAACATTTGCTGTGGGGGTAGGTCTCAGGGGGTGATTCATGAGCCGCACAACTAGAATAGCCACCCTTATATCTGTTGGTATTTACACGTTGGTATTCTTCATAAGATCAATTGAATAAGGGCCTCCCTGGTGGCACAAGGGGTTGAGTCTCAACACTGTAAGATATCAGCAGCCACTGCAGCATGGGTTTGATCCCTGGCCAGGGAGCTAACCCACATGGTGCAGCAGACCTCTCCTGCCTCTCCAGCTGCTCCCCTCAGCAGTGTGTTTCAGTCAATCTGCTTGTTCTGCTCCCCACTCTGTCTCTGGTGAATCTTCTCATCCCCCTATACCTCTGGCCTACACCCCAGTTCTTATACGAATAAATAAATAAAAATAAATCTTAAAAAAAGATCAATTAAATAAGACTCTATATGTTCAGTGGCATGAAAACCACAGTGATTGTCAAACTGGGCTCCTTATTTTCTCCTAGTTTCCATCTGTCCTTTCTCATCCATGCCTGAGTATGGGGCTCTCTATATGCAGAATGATCACATGGTCATCTCGATCTGTTAAAAAGCACATTGTTTAGGTATTCCCAAATGCCCCCTCTTTGTGTTGGTCTCTCTGATGTCCCAGATGAGACCTTTCTTTTCTTTATGTTCCTCTTAAAACTTGTTGCACCTCCTTTATACCTCGCATTTGAACCACTTGTGGGCCTGTCCCCCTTGTACACATGGGTCTATAAGCACCTCAGGATGATGAATTGCACCTCGTGAGCCTAATATTTAGCAGATATTGCATTAAGATTTTTGTGGTTGAATTTTTAAAATATCAACATAACTCACTCTATCCCTATTTTCTACTTCAGTATTTGATTTCTGTGGGAATTTAGTATTTGGCAGTAGAAATGAGAATTAGTATTTTTGCCATACTCATAAATTTGCATTCTCCTAGCAATGGAAAGAGTAGAAGTTGATAGCAGTAGATAAATATGAAAAAGTGTGAATGTAATGAGCTGCATAAACTCCATGAGGCTTAAAGATGTTGAAGACCATCTGGAAAGTTAATTTCCTAAAACCATATTTTGTTTGATACTTAAGTTACATTCACCAGTGATCAAAACATATGTCCTTACAAAAACTGTACACAAATTTCCTAATAGCATTATTCCTAATAGGCCCCAAGTAAAAATAACCCAGTATCTGTCAACTGATGAATAGGTAAACAAAATGTGTTCTATCTATATTATGGGATATTACTCATCAATAAAAAGAAACGAAGACTTGACACATACTACAACATGAATGAAACTTGAGGACATTATGCTAAGTGGAAAAATCTAGTCACAACAAGTTGGATGATTTCATTTACATGACATGTCAGAAAAAGCAAATCTGTAGCGATAGAAACTGGATTAGTTGTTGCTAGAGGCTGAGAGACAGGGGGGATGGGAGTTACTGCTAATGTAACAGGATTTCTTTTGGGAAAGATAAAAATATCCTAGAAATAGATAGTGATGATGGTTGCATGGTTTTGTGAATTATATGCTTTCTGGTATGTAACTTATGTCTCAAAAACAAAAAAAAAACATAATGTATTACTTGTGGAAAAATAAGGCACAAATGTATCTGCTTCTGCAAAAAAATAAACACAAGAAGGACAAAACCAAAAGCAAAAAAAATCACTGATCTACAAAGGTAAGGTTGGGAGCAGGACATTTTTTGCTAGATGATTCTGGATAGTCAATAATAATAGTTACATACAAAAGAAAAGTTATTTGCAAACTGCCAAAAATTAAGGTACCACTAGTAAGGATTGGGTCATATATTGACACACATTAGCAAAAAAGGAAGGCAGACCATGAGGGAAGGAAAATAAAAAGAAAGGAAATAAGAAAAAGGGGGAGAAACAGAAGGAGGAGGAAGGAAGAGAGAGGAAGGGAAGTGATAGGAATAGAGGGAAAATTGAAGAGGGAATTTCCCTGGAGAGGGAAAATTCGTAGAAGGGAAGCAAGAGATTGATGAGTCTCAGGCTTCTTTGTCATAGATCAATGCTACCATAGACTGACCTTGACATCAGCAGGACAGCCTCCTTGGGAAGCGTGATAGAAGGCTGCCTGCTGGACAGCCACCATCAAGGCATTTTTCTGAACAGCTTGGCATGCGAGGGTCACTTGCATATTTTCTACTCCTGAATGGAATAAGAGCTAAAGGAAGAAAATATGAAAGGTATTAAGAATTTATCTCATAAAAAAAGAGGTGAAGTTGAGGGCTGAGATTACCACCATTCAATATGCAAATATAGGGGTCTCGCTGCAGGATATGCTGACATCTGTGCTCCTCAGCCACAGACTGACTCTGTCCACTCCCTAAGCACCATTTCACCCTATGCAGGCAGTCTCCAAGCTGATTTGCCATGCAGATTTCCATCAGGCTTCCATCAGATTTCCCCAGTGGTCAGAAAATGTTGAGTAGGTGTTGATAAAACTAGCAAACTTGTGCTCAGCGGCAGGCTCTTGTAAAACTGCCACGATTAGATTAATGTTTAAAAACACACACAGGAAAAAAAAAATGCACACCTGCATGCACAGAAGCAAGAAATTCTTCTGAATGGCAGGGAAAAATAGCATCAGGTTTTAAAAGATCATATAAAAGTTCCAATAACAAGTATGTATTTTAAAGCCTCGATGCAAAAATGGTTCAGTACCTGTGCTTCTTTTTAATACCTACTAGAGATTATTACAGGTGGTGCTGCAGTTTCTGTAGTTCAAACTAGGCCAATGTGCACACCCAACAAAGGAATGCCAGCATCATCATGAAGCTGGGAGCTTTTCTTATATATGGAAGCCATGCTAATAAGAAATACATGATTTTTTTTAAAGGAATACATGAGTAAATTGCTTAATTGTCATTTCTTTTTTAAAAAAAGTAATTAAAATGATTTACCTTAAGAATGGCTTCCTTCATATAAAAACTAAATTTGCCCACTTGGTTATCATCCAACTCGGAAATGGCCAAGAGCAAGGTAGCAGGGGAATATCTACAAGAAGACACAGGAAGTTGTTTCTTTGTGCCTTGACATGGGTCAAGTGATGCCCTTTCTGATGGGACAGAATGACAAGGATTCAGCTTGGATGAGTTCTGACATATCAGTGGTAATAGCAAGTGTACATTTTATACAGGACTTTATATTTTTACCCAAATACCAAAATGCTCTGAGATATTTTCAGTCCTTATTGGTGTGATTGCACTCATCCTGGATTGTCTGAAGCTCTTTTTCTCTTGATCACCATACCTCCTGCAACTCCTTCATCTCTCTTGCCCAGGCTCTTTGCTGATTCAACCCCTTTTGTCCAATCCCTAAAGGTTGTTCAGTTTCACTCTTTTCTGGTCCCTGCAATCATCTAAATGTTCTTTGCAGTCACATTTCTGCTTTGAGAAACAGTCCTTTGTCCATAACTATGAGACTCCATCAAGTAATTTAATATCTATGAATCTTGATTTCTTTTTCTGTAAATGGAGGTATTACCTCCTTACATGATAACGGGATAATATGCATGATTGTGCTTTCTAAGAGATGTCTCTCTACTCATACTTGGTATATGTTGCTGTTGGAACAGCCCTCCAAAGATGCAACTCTAGGTATTAACATTCATAAAATAAATGCGAACTGAAGACACAAGTTCCTTGGATATATAAACCTTCCCCTTCAGAAGGTCCCCAGATCTTGTAGGGTCTCTGGGTCATCACATGGAGGACCAATTGCCACTTGACCAGGCCACAGAACAATTGGGCAATTTGTGCTGACTGGTTGATTCAGGCTGAACAAAAACATATCCTACTTTCACAACACTGTGAAATACCATCTCAGGCAGGAGGTCCTCGAAGAGCCAGTGAACAGCTTGGCTCCAGGTGGGAGACTTAGGCTCGCCTGAGGCCCAGTTATACCTCCTACTTTCAGCTTCTGTGAGGTATTTCTGTATCCTTACATAAATTGTCTTTTGGTTTAACTAGTATGACAGGTTATAGAAGGTGATATTTTACCTTCAGGGGACAGTTGGCAATATCAGAAGGCATTTTGGGGGCCTCCCAGGTGGCGCAGCTGGTTGAACACAGCACTGTGAAGCTGTCTGCAGCCTTTTCAGCGCAGGTTTGATTCCTGGCCGGCCAGGGAGATTCCCACATGGTGAGGCAGACCTCTCCTGTCTCGCCCGCTGCTCCCCTCAGCAGGGTATTTCAGTCTGTCTGCTTGTACTGCTCCCTGCTCTGTCTCTGGTGAATCCTCTCACCCTCCCGCACCTCTGGCCTGTACCCCAGCTCTCATATTAAAAATAAATAAATCTTTTTTAAAAAGGCATTTTTGATTGTCATAAATAGGGGAAAGGTATTTGGCATTTGGTAGCTAGAGATCAGGGGTGCTGCTGAACCACTTCTGATGCACAGGACAGGGCCCTCCAAGAAATATTATTGGAGTTATATAACTCCAAATTTCAATGGTGTTATGGCTGAGAAAGCCTGGGAGACTGTATTCTATCATCCTAGCCCCCTTTATTTCAACCCAGGCTTTCTCTAGGGAGAGAAGACCTTTAGCTTATTAATACCTCAAAATTATACTTTGAGCAACCCACACTGGGAAAAGAAAGGTGATTATCCTCCTGGGAGTGATCATTATTTTCCGTGGGGTGGAGCCAGTACCAGGACTCTCCAGGAATAGAACTAAGACCAATCCACAGAGGGAGGGCAGATTGGCAGAGAAGGTAGATGCCAAAGGCTGACTCTGTGGTGGGGAAAACAAGATTCCTTTCCCCAATTGAGTAATTCATGATTTGTTACTAGTGAGAGAATTTCTTTCAGGCAATGGATTGAATCTAGGGGGCATGACAAAGAGGTTTCACTGGTTTGCATTGGCTTCTGAAACTGGCCAAGAAAAGGACCTGGTAGAGATCTTGCCACAAATGCTAGATTTGTACACCCCTTTGTGCCCCAGAACAACATGATCAACCCAGGCAACCCCTGAGCCTGGTCACCCCACCTCATTTGAACTCTGATCTGATTCTTCCATTACTGTTACATGGTGCTTTTATATTTAACTATCCCCCTTGATTGAGATTTTAATCACCTCTTATTAAAAAAAAAACTGAAAGAAAGAAAAAAGAGAGACTGAAGCCATGGCAGATAGAATATAAGGGAAAGAATTTTAAAATACGTGTCCAGTGGTGATAAATAATTATTTCTCACTTTCACTGGTCATTAAATCTATGGTCATCTTATTTTTACGTTGACCCTCTCAAGGCTCACCTGTCTACACGATCACTGTCCTCCAGCAGAGAGGTTATAAAGGCAGGCGGTGAACAGTCCACCTTATCCTTGTATGATGCAAATTCAAAGTGAATAGCCCTCAGATACAAATGGAATTCTTCAAAACCCATTTCCAATGCCAACTCCTTATAGAGGCTAAAAGGGGAAAAAAAAAAGAGTCAAGAACATTTGCTATTATTTCCACCTAAAAGGGAAGTAGGTGGCAAGAAAACCAAAAACATAAGAATAAACACCAAAGCAAAAATCAAAACAGAAGTGAGGCCAGTCCAGTCTGAAGTGAATGAGTCACCAAGGCCGTAAGCCCGCTCTATGCAATGGTGGTTAAAGAGTTCAAGTAGGAGGAGATGTGCTTGAACACTGTTTAACTCTCATTTCCTGCAAGCTGACTCTGTCCTGAGAGCCCCCTCCAGAGCACCATACTGCCCTCAAGCTCCCCATCCTCTCTCAGAGTGCTGCAAAGTGAATTTTTGTCTCCGCCTTGAGGAACATCTTTGTTCTCCTGGATCTCCATGCTCCTGCCTCATGGCCCCTCTCTCTCTATTTTCATTGGCTTTTCCTCCTCTTTATTTTCAAATCCTGGTTCAAATCTTTGTCTAGGGTTCCAAACCTGGTCCTCTTCTCATCTTCTCCATCCCTTTTTCAAGGAGCCTTTTGCTGACCCCGAGTGCTTATGATTGTTCCCTTTTATGAGAACCTGTGACCTCCATCTCTGTCCTGCCTCCACTCTGAGCTCTACTCCCATGTTTCTATGGCAGGCAGCTGGGCTCATTTAGATGTCCTGCAGGCATGTCAGCCTCAGGTGGCCAGGATGCCTTCCTCTCCTCCCTTACCCCCATCCCAACTCAATTCTCCATCTTGAGAAGTTAGTACAGTAAGACTGAATTTAAATAGCATCTATATTAGTTTGCTAGGCTGCTGTAACAAAGTGCCAACAAAGTGCCAGGTGGCTTAAAGAACAGAAATCTGTCTCACGGTTCTGGAGAATGCAAGTCTGAGGTGAAAGTGCAGGCAGGGTGAGTTCCTTCTGAGGTCTGTGTGGCAAGGATCTATTCCTTCTCCTTGGCTTATAGATGACCAACTTCTCCTTGTGTCCTCACTCTGTCCTCCCTCTATGTGTGTCTGTGTACAAATTTTCTCCTCTTATGTATACCAGTCATACTGGATTAGGGTTCACCCTAGTAACTTCATTTTAACTTAATTACCTCTGCAAAGACCCTGTATTCAAATTCACAGTCTAGGGACTGAGGCTTAGGATGTGAAGGGACACCATCCCATAACATAACACATTCCTTCTTCTACGAAGATCTCTCTTATCCACTTGGAAGGAATACAATACTCCATTTTTTGTGTTCTCAGAGTATTTTATCCATATAACTAAAATATATTAAACTGTATTAGTGGGAACGTTTACATTGCGAGTTCCCTGAGAGCACGGATCAGAAATTATGGGGCTGCGGTATCACAGAAGTTAACACTATTGTCACTCATAACTTGATTCCTGCTTCTACTGCTCTGCAGTTATGTGATCTTATGCAATAACTTTTCTGAGCCTCTGTTGCCTTGCTGGTAAAATGTTTGTAAGCTACCTCAAAAGGATAGTTTGAAAATGAAATGAACTAACACACATAAAGTCATGAGTACTCAGCCAGGCCACAACGGGCCCTGGTAATAGTGGCTAGTGGATGGCAGGAATCTTTGTGTTGTATGGCCTCACATGGGCATGAGAACACAACAGCACTCATACACATTTGCAGCAAGCCCTCCAGGTCCAGACTTTTCCCGCTTGTATAATATGCCTACTTGGATGTGCTACTGTCATCTCCTACTCATTCCCAAAATACGTTAATCTCACTGTCGCCCCTACCTGCTGAAACTTCCACACTCCACACAGAAGTGTCGCTCACTCATTTCTCTCCTTTCTCTAGGCTGTCTACTGCTTCTACTCTGCTGTTTAAGACCATTATATTCAAGACTAAATCAAATCAATATCCTGTGAGTGCCTCGCATTTTGTCAGGCCTCATACCAGGTGATGGCTTAACATGGTCTTGTCATCTGAGCTCATGTGACAAGAAAACAAAAAAACCAATATTAAGCAGCCAATTAAAAGGGAATGCGCTGAGTGGACAGGAAGCTCAGGTGCTGGGAGGAGGATGTAGTCCAGCTGAGTGTCCAGAGAAGCATGTGGGAGGCTGGGAGAGGAGAGGGGAGCAAGGTGACCATTTTAGCCATTTAGGAAGCTCTCTCGCTGCGCTGAGGGCACAGAGGTGGCAAGGCTTCTGGGCAGGAGACCCACAGTCTGTTATCTCCCCCCAGATCCTCAGTCCTACCACAGACCGTGCTAAGTAGACACTCTCCAGACTCATTTCTATCAGCCGGTGGCGGAGGGTCAAGAGTTCCAGGAGCTTGGAAAATGTCTCCAGGAGCAGTGCGTGGGAATCCTGGCCCTGGCTCTGCCCTCCGACCGCTGCAGACTTGAGTGCAAGCAGGCCTATCTCCTGCACGAGGAAAGGATCACTCATCACTTTAGCTGAAAACAGCTGAAAGAAAGCAAAGTACTTTTTACAAAACCAAAACCAAAAATAAATTCACATATTATGAACAAAGTAGCATCAGTGGCATAGACTCTGGATCTAGACTTCCTGGGCTCAAGTTCTAGCTCTGCCACTTACAAGCTGTGAGATTTGGTGCAACTGACTCAATTTCACTGATACTTGGTTTCCTCATTTGTAAAGTGGGGTTCAGGATAATAACAGTACCTAACAGAAATTAATGAATAATGACAAACCAAGAGGGTTGTTGAGAAGGCTAAATGAGCTTAGAGATGCAGAGTTTGGTACATAGTATTAGCCGTTACCATTATTATAAATGTTTTGAGCCAAAATAAATAATAGAAATGACAAAGATGCCCTAAACAAAAATAGAAGTCCCCAATATTTTGGTGACTAATAATTATAATAATTTCCTATAAGCCCCTCTAATTGAAGTTTTAAAAGGTCAAAGAATGTCACATATATTAATTCTATTAACTATTTTTATTTTCAAAATCTCCATGAAGTAGCCATCACAGACACCATTATTTCCATTATTACCAGTGAGGGATCTAAAGTAACATGGAAATTTGCTGAGGTCACACAGCAGTACGGTGAGTAAACTCAGACTCCCAATTCCAAGCTCAGTAACTTTATAGCATCCAAACCACCTTTATGGTGCTCCCCTCTTCACAAGCAGCAAGTTAGGAAGTAACCATATTGTTCTTTAAACCCTCCTACATCTGGCTCCTCTGCTCTGACGTCTTTGCTGTCCTCTAACATACTGCTCCTGCATGGAGCCCGTTTGGGGCTCCCCTAATCTGCCTTTCCTGATTTGGCTCCCCAACGGTGCACAAATTCCCTTATCTACCCATATATCTATCAATGGTATTGCCTACTCAAGGATACTATTTTGAGACTCTGGAAGTCTTCCAAAGTGAAAATGAGATTTATCAGACTATAGTGACTCCTCACTTAACACCATTGATAGGTTCTTGGAAGGTGCGACTCTAAGTGAAAAGACATGAAACACAAGCAGATCCTCGAGTAGTGTCTTTCATGTCCTTCTGTTCCATGTCTGCTGGGATTATCATTCTCTCATCAATGTTATAAGGGAATGTTGAATGAATGGCTGTTAATCAAGGGCCTGCTCTAACTTGCCTGTCCTCTGAGGGCAATCTTGATCCCATTTTCAGACCTACCAAAAAAGATTAATCTGAATATTTATCATTACTAGATCCAAATGAGAACACATTTCAAAAATAACAATAATTAAAACTGTGACATCAGTGGGAGACTAGAGAGTTATCACAAATACTATGATTTGTAAGAGAATTTAAAATACTTAAAAATAAATCCGGTACTAGAGTACAATGTGATAAGAATCTTCAATAGATGGCAGTAGAAAGTAGAATTCATGACTGATATTTTGGGGAAAATTCTATTTTGAGTTAGACCTGATACCACTCACATACACACACACACACACACACACACACACACACACACTCCAGGTGGAATAATAAAGGAGTTAAATACTTCTGAAATAGAAACCAAAGCCTTAAAAAATTGAATGAAATAAGATAAACATAAAGCATCTAGAGGAAGATTTGCTGGATTTAGGAGTATAAAGAAATCACAAAGGCAAGACCAACACATTTTACTATATTTAAACAAGACCTTTCTGTTAAAAAATAAAAAGACAAATTGGGGAAATATTTGCAGAAAATGTGATAGACAAAAGTATAAATTTATTTAAGAAGAGTTCATGAGCTGAATAGGAATGACAGTAGGATTCCAAGAAATAAAAGGAAAGAACAGAAAATTTAGCAAAAATGCAGATTTGCAAGAATATTTAGTGTCAGTATATAGCTAGAAAGTTAAATTTAACAGTGTAATGTCACCTTTTAGGTATATGTATACATTAGTGAAAGATGAAAGATTTATATGATCTGAAGAGAAGCCAGAGTATGTACATGTGTATACTGGCACACACATTGCCTCCTCACACTTCACACTGCATGCTGTGGTGGACTTGTGCGCTTATACATTACTGTTGGCATTATAATTTGGCACAACACTTTTGGAAAATCACCTGCCAGCAGATATACAAAGACTGAAGTTTAAAAAACAAACGAAAACAAAGACTTGAGTTTGTTTCAGTGATTCCACTTCCAAGAATCTATCAAAAGGAATTTATTCAATATATGAAAAATCTGTAAGCATGGAGATATATTTTATAGCCTGTCTAACAGTATTGAAAATTGGAAATGACTTGAGTGTCTATCAATAAGGAAATTATTAAATGATTTTGATTCACCGTTTAAGAAAACGATGTGATCTTAAAAGTGAGTATGAAAACTAGTTAACAATATGGGAAAGTATATGATCAGATATTAACAGAAGTAACAGTATAAAAGGATATGACGATAACTATATAAAACAGGAGTATGAAGAGCACTTGAATTCAAAAAATAATGACTGAATGCATTTGAATGGATATATTCAAGGTAATTTTTTGCATTCCTGGTTTGCTAAAATTCTGCCTTATATATTTTTTTTTTTTAAAGGAATTTTTTTTTTTTTCTAGAGATTTATTTATTTATTTATACAAGCACTGGGTACAGTCAGAAGCGCGGGAGGGTGAGAGAATTCACCAGAGCCAGAACAGGGAACAGAACAGGCAACTGATGATACACTGCTGAGGGGAGCAGCAGGCGGCAGGAGAGGTCTGCGCGCCATGTGGGACCCTCGCCCGGTGGCCGGGGAGCATCCGGGGATCGAACCGGCGCTGCAGAGGCTGCGGGCAGCTTCGCAACCCAGCGCTCAACCGCTGCGCCACCGGGGAGGCCCTGCCTTATATTATTTTGATCAATTTAAAATAAAACAAAATTTTAGTTTGAGAAGGAGAGGATAGAAGGCTGAGGTACACTTGTGAAACTGACATTCCTGGCAGTTGAGGCCCTTGAAAGTCCCTTTCACACAGCATGCACCCAGTCAGAGTAAGGGTCAGCTATGAATGCCTTAACAGAAAGGGAAGCAAATTAAAATCCAACCACATACACCTGTAAATCATCAGCCCATGGGTCCAACTATGAAGCATTAGAGCTAGAAGGGGTGATAGGGATCACTGAGCACACTTCCACCCCAAATACACAAATACAATCTTACAAAATAGGGAAGTGAAGCTCAGAGAGGCTGACTGACTTGCTTAGAATCACAGCAAATTAATGGCAGCACTGAACTTGAGACCAGGCCCCTGACCCCTCACTCAGTACTCTCTCTCCTCTACCAGATCTCAGCTTCGGAAAATAGAATAAATTTTAAGGAGTCTTCGTGTAAAGGGAGTAAATAATTTTTGATTAAAAATATATATATTGCCAAGATGTAAATAATTAACTAGAAAACATTTACCCCATACCTATATATATTTCTAGAAACTTTGAAATTGGAAAAAAAAAACCCACATGAAAATGTTGGCAAGGTTTAGATCTATGATCTGTCTCTGGTCAAATTGGGGAAGAGAGCCAAACAGAAAAACATAGCTAAGTAGTAACATCTGGAAAGAAACATTCTCTTTGCCAAGGACCCACCTACCCTACAGAGAACCTACATCTTTCTGAAGCTGTGCACTGTACGCAGACTCGGGCTTGGCAGGGGTCAGCCACACGTCCAGGGCCAACCTAAGGATGCGTCTCTCCAGCAGGGTGAGGCCACTGGCTGATGTGGGTCTGCAGGCACAGCGGGCCTCCCGGAGGAGGTGTTCAAGGGTTCTGGGGATGAGTGAAGCTAGACCCAGGGAAGGGTGGAACTCCAGCAGATAAATGTTTTTCAAGGCTGGGCTTAAAGAAGAGGAACAGTTAGTGACAATTTTACACAAGGAAGGACTTAACCTGTTTTCAAAAATCTTTAAATTTTATGATTTTAAAGACAAAGTAAATAGTTCCTATAATCCAGGACATTATAAAAGACCAGGAGTGTGAAGGGACCTCAGAGGCTATAAGGAAGCCCCATTATGTTAAATAACACGTTCTTTGCTTTAATTAACACTTCTTTAAATTTGGAAGACAGAGGAGTATATTCTAAAAACTGAGTAAGAACAGGGCTCTCAGACTGCATATGGCAAACCTGTCAACATTCCAGTCAAATATTTGAAAACAAAATAATTTAAAAGTGACTGAATATTAAACAAATAATTTTCATGGTTAGCTTCTGCTTTTTTCACTTGAGTTTTTATCCCCTTTCTCCCCAAAAAAGGTTGATAGAAAAAGACAATTTTAAAATTTTGTACACAACTGCCGAAATCATTTCTATTTGCCCTAAGGATGTTTTATTTTCTAAAATGCTTTTCGGTGAGGATACAGCACAAGTCAAGGGACTTTCTGGAACTACATACAACTTACCATACATACTTCTTAAACCTACCCAGTGGTAAGAAATATAACCCTAAGGCTAGAAAGGAATCTCATCAAGTAAATAACATTTGCTTTTGAGACTATTCTGGCAAGCCTTAGTATCCATATAGTCCTAGCTTGTTCTGCCAAAACCGATTTCCTGGCAGGAGAGTCTTGCCATAGTGAGCTGTACACACAGCTGGTGTCTCAAGTTTACAACAGTGAAGAAATGAGTCCTGAGAAAGGTCTGAGGAAAATCAGCATTGTTCCTGGAACTCCCAGATGCTTTCTCAAAAGAGAGGTTAGAATCTCAGCTGTGAAATCCCAAGACATTCTGCCAGTTCCCAAGATGATACCATGGCCTGTTGTGGCAACTTTTTGCTGAACAACTCCTTGCACTGCCGGACAGGGCCCTTCCCAGGAGCGGGATCTATGCCTCTGATGCTCCATCTGTGTGCCCTGCTCGCAGCACACCTCCCGGGACATACAGACGTGAAGATGCTCGACAAATATTTTCTGGATGTTGAAAGGAGCTAGACAATCTCTCTACCCAGCTGAAGGCAGTAGAGAGGTTGTGCTCATGGGCCATTCACACTGTCCCAGAGCTTGTGCTCCCTTGCAGGTTCCTGCTCTCTTCGGAGGTTGGAAAGGAATGGGGGAGTCATAATACATGGCAAGGGGTGACATAAAGCATGTACTCTCTCTGGGTGCTCTCAGGATATTTAATCTGCTCCTTAAAGTGTCATGTTGTGTGGCCCCTTGGGATAAATCCTGTGCCAGCATTTCAAAAGGTTTTTATTTATTTTTTGGACTTTTCACAAGAATGAAGATTTTGCACCCACTACCGTGGGTTTAAATTCTAGCCTCCTATTCTTTATTATTTACAAAGTAAACCCTCCTCTGGCTTTCATACCTATTTCTCTCATCTCCCCAAATGCTTGAGAGGAACTTTGTAGAATAGTATTTAGGTTTAACACAATGACTTCAATTTATCTAGAAGATTAAATGTGAAATGTCTAAAGACAACATCAACTTACCAGCTATTGTTTATGGAAATAAGTTGCTTGCAAATGATGTTAAGTGGAAGTCCAAATTTATTGCTATCATCTGAACGGTCTTCCTGCCAAAGCCTCTGGACATACTCCCGCTGATTTTCTATCTAGAAATGTAGCATAAAAGTTAAAATTAGAAAAGTTAAACTTTCCCATGGCTGTGAGTTGTGACCCTTGGCATGAGAAGAACATCAGTCTTTTGTGTTTCTTCATTACTTAAGTAATTTTCACCCAGACATGATTTTGAGGATCCTCTCGCACAGAGACATGCTGCTGTCTCAGCTGCAGCCATGGGTCAGACAAGCTCCCCAAGGCAACCAATTTCAGACAATCTCCAGACAGGAGAAAACTTCTTCTGTCAGATAACTGACTACAAGGAAACAATTCCAAACAGGCAACAACGTTTATATTCTGCTTACTTCCTGCCACTACCTGTACCCTGGAGGTCAAACACTGTGACATTTCCTTCTGTGTCCTAAAAATAACCACAACGTTAAAATATATAATTTTATGCATGGACATCTTGAAAAGAGATCTATTTAGTCGTTTTTCCACTACTGATAAACTCTATTATACTATGAAAACAGGTTGTCCATTCTTTGCAGATCATTAGATGTAATTAGGGTTGAAAACCTCCAATTAAAACTGTGGGCATGATTGGAATTCAACAGTGCAAATGAGCTTATAGACAAACATGCTGTACATGCTGCCCTAGAAAACCCAGGTTCTGGACCCACAATTTTCAGTTCTGGCCCGTGTTTTCTAGCCTCTCCTCACATGTAATGCCATTAGATCAAGCTGTACCCACCTGCTGGTTGAGGATGCCCCGCACCAGCTGCCAGTGGAGCCTCAGACAGGCGCACTCATCTTGGTAGGACTTGGTGAAATACGGGTGGCTGAGCTCAAACCTGGGGCGCCTGTGCATGATGTCAGTGATGACCTGTGCTAAGGCAAACCTCTCCTCGGGGTCCAGCACATGCTGATAGGCTTCAAAATAACTGTCAAGAAGCTGCAAGTAAGGTTGAGACTCAGGTAAGGGCAGAGACAGCACAAGGCCCAGCGAAGAGAGGTGAGTGCTCCCGACCCCTTCACCCTCGCCCTGCTCCATGCTTTGGAAAGCTGCTGGCATTGGGGAGAGAGAGACAGCTCTGAACCTCTAGGTACCAGTCTGGGGTGGGCAGTGGCAGCACCAATGCAACCCAGAGCCATCAGCACACCCACAGCAGAGGGAGGCCTAGGGAAGAAGAGTTGATTTTGCCTCTGTCCTACTATTTCCACAAATAAAAGGGGGTTACATAATTATAGTATCTAATAATTATCAACTCCGAGGAGCCCACGCATTCACAGTCATTTCACTGAACATACATATCTACAACACTAGTCCCACAGACTCATTCCCTCTACCCCATTTACTCTCTCCCCAAAGGCAGGCAGGTGACCTCCCTTCTTCTACATCCACAGGCCCTTTTCTGACAATTCTCTTATATAGTTCACCCAGATTTCATCTATATAGAAATGATGGGGGTGGTGGTGGTCGAATGGAAGGTTGGGGGTGAAAATGATCCCTAAATACAAAGGCATTCATCGCAGACCAGACGCCACTAGAAAGGGCCTGGCACATGGAACTCTCAAAGGCATGGAGTAAGCCTCTGAGTGGCATTCAGTCCTTTCTAAAATCTAAAATAACTTTTCAGATACTAAGTGGGTTCTCAGTGTGGGAATTTAAAAGAGATATTTTTTATTTTACTTTTACATTTGTCTGTCAGCTTAGGGAGTTTGTGCTGCCTGTGTATATTCTATTTGTATATAATTAGCATATTGCCAATCAGAAAAAGCTCTTCAGAGTTCACTGGGCTAGAATCCCAAGGAGGAACCTAAAGGCAACAGAAGTAAGTAGTTCTGAACCTTGTAATTACTGTTGAAGGGTTGTTTTATAGGCCTTAGGTACTCTTACTTTTGAAGACCTGTGCCACCATAGAATAAATATATTAAAATGTGCTCACATCCCAATCAAATCCTTTGCTGTAAAAATATGAAATGATATTTATAATTTTGCATTTCACATCATTTGGCTCTGAGCAACACAATTAATTAATGTATACTTGGGAATCCCTATGAAATGAAAAATTTTGATCTATAACTTGCTTTCAAAAGTAACAAAATATAAGTGCTCAGTTAAAGTTGTTGCATTTTACAGATACTTAATTAAGCAATTATACATATTTATTTTGTATGTCCTTTTTATATTTTGAAGTTTTGGGTTTTTTTTTTTTATTGTTGTTTTCAGAACTCAAGCATTTGATTCCTGAAAATCTTTTATATCCTAGATAGGAGATTATATTGCCTAGTGGACAAATCAGCTCTGTATGGAAGCTTCTGAACATTTTTATTTTATTTTAAAAATTTATTTATTTTTATATTCCCCATACAATTGCACCCCCTTTATTTTGACCCCAAACCCTTCTTTCCCCGCCTCCCTCCATAGTGCGTTTCTGGTTTATAGTTGTTTGTTGATTTTGATTTTTTCCTTCTTATAGTTATTCTTTTTCCTGGTCCCTTATATAGGTTTTCTAGATTCCTGTTATGAGTGAGACCATCCAGCATTTTTATTTTTCTTTCTGGCTTATTTCGCTGAGCATGATCCCTTCCAGCTCCATCCATGTTGCTGCAAATTGCATGTGTTTATCTTTTTTGATTGCTGAGTAATATTCCATGGTATATATGTACCACATCTTCTTGATCCAGTCATCTATTTTTGGGCATTTGGGTTGTTTCCAAAGCTTAGCTATTGTAAATAGTGCTGCTATAAACATAGGGGTGCAGGTGCCCTTTGGAATTAATGTTTCTGAGTCCTTTGGGTAAATACCTAGGAGTGGAATTGCTGGATCATATGGAAACTCTATCTTTAGTAGGTTGAGGAATCTCCACACAACTTTCCATAGTGGTTGGGCCAGTTTGCACTCCTACCAGCAGTGCAACATTTTTAATTCCATGTCTCACAACTGAAAGAATTCTCCTCTCTCAACACATCTTCAGAGTTTTAGCTCACCAGGCCCCTCCCCAGTTGTGTTTTTTTTTTTTTGGACTACCTCTCTTATGGAAATGCCACTCTTCTAAAAAGTCTCAGCTCCTACTGAAGCCACATGGAAAAAAACACAGACACATAGGCTTGGCCTGTGTGACTTTGTTTCGCAGGGGGGACACTTGTTGGGGTGCAATTTCTGCCAGTCCAACAGCCTAGTGCACTTGAGATGCATTAAAAGCTTTGTTTCCTGGGGTGTTAGTCTTCCTGGTGACTTGAGATGGGGATGTCAGTACTCTTCTAAACTAAGGAATTTCCTGGCTCCTGTCAGTCCTGGCTTCTGAGGCTCCCAAGAGAGCAAACCATTGCAGAATCAATAACAGACCAAGAATCAAACACTGCTTTATTAATACAAGTCCAGTCAATGTTAGAGGGCTTCAATGCTAATGCTCAAGGAGGGACAGCCTGGGGCACTGCAGGCAGCATACAGTTTTGCAGGGTGCCATTTGGGTTACATTGGCCTAGGGAATCTTTGGTCAACCTCAGCCTGAAATTAAAACACCCCCCAAATACCTAAAAACTGAGGACACAGAACATACTCCACAGGTTAAAAGCTCATATTGAGTGACACAAAGGAAGGTGGAGATCCCCTTGCCTTTAAATGAAAGGGGGGAATGAAATAATTAGGGTGAATTAAATTACCTAGTTCCATCCACAGAGCTCGACTATAGAATAACAATCTATTAAACAGCAGAAAACAAAGAAAAATGGAATGACTGACCAGATGTGCTAAGAACAGTGTCATTCAATAGCCTTGGGGAAGATTAGGACAGAACAATTAGTTCCCTAATTCTTTCTGGACTAACTTGAACCTTTTGGGCTGGGCCAGAGCAGGTGCAGGAGCTAGTGCATAGTATTTATATTGCCTTGACCTGGTTTTTGTACAAAGAGCCCAGTTGTTTGATGATTGGCAGGGGAAGTTTGAGGGGAGGCTGTTTGCTAGTGACTGCATTCTGGGGACACTAGGTTGCAGAGGCTGATGCTCAATTATAGTGCAATGCTTACTTTTGTTGTTGATATGGTTGCTAGATATAACAAATAAAAATACAGGCCATCTAGTTAAACTTGAGTATCTGATAAACAAAGAATGCTTTTCTAGTATAAGTATGTTACAAATACAGTAATCTTTTACTTGACAACCTTAGCTGTTGAGAAGGGAAGGGTCGCTCTTTTTAAAAAATTGATAAGGCATTTTCAAGCTTTGGTGTCAACCTCGGGAAGCTCTCAGAAGGACCCTTGCATAATTTTTTTATGAATTCTTTCCCAACAGGGGTAGGCCCGTGATATTTCCACCTCACGGGTTCTATTTATTATCTGTTTGCTAACTGGCCCATTTCCATTTAAACTCTGGGCTGGTATTTGTCTAAGAAGTCTTCCCAGCCTGTCAAATGTCACCTGTGTGTGTCAAGAGCCAGCTCTCTGGCAAAATAGTATGCAGTACACAATGATGGTAGGCATCCAATATTGGAGAAATTAGAAAAATAGTCAAAATGAATCATCTCAAATCTCATTTTGCTTATATTATTTTTACTTCAAACTTTACTGTTTTGTAGATTTAAAAAACCGTCTTCAAAAAGTATTTTAGGTCCATTGAAAGTGCAAGATACAACTTGTTGCAGAAGTTGGGAAAACTTTCAAAGCAAAATCCCTCTACTTTTCAAAGGAAGAACATGAAAATCTTTTTAGTGCTCCAAACACTGATTCAAATTACCCGGAATCAGCATTCCCTGGAGGCTGTGGGAGAATTAAGCAGTGTCTCAAAAGTTGGTACAGTTGAAGCCTCTCTTCTCTGAGTTCCTTGATCATCTAAATTCTCACCAGCTCTAAACACATGAGCATTTATATGCAATATGATTACTTTAAGGATTTAAGAGAACCTGATTCGTAACTCTAGGGATTCCAATATATTTAACAATCTGAAAACAGCTGAGGAAAGTAGGCAGTAGAGTCAGTACTGGGGAAACCTATTATACTGGAGATAAAAATCTAGTTCATTTGACAGAATCGTGATTAAGAAGACCACATGTTACAATTTGGGCACAGATGGATAATTTTCTGTAGGAAATTTATTCTCAGGGTAGAAAGGAGGGGGATTTTTAATGATAATGTTTAAGTTAAAAGCATTTCATTTACCCAAAGAAGAATTAGCCCACGATGAACCCCAGGCTAAAGTGTGCTGAAATTGGTTTGTTTTCCAGTACGCTCCCTCTCTTTATTCTTCTCTTGCCATTGAATCCTACCAGGGCCCCCAGAAGAAACTAGAAACACTGAAAGGGGAAATGGGGGAGGGAGAGCACAGAACAGGGGGACTATTTTAAATTCAGGTCTTGCCCATGTTTAGGGATTCTGTCTAATACAGAATTACAGAATAAAAGATTCCATTTAATACGTTTCCAGTTACTACACCATGAGTCTAAATCTCTCATTTACTCAATTTATCAAAGTTAAGTTCTCATTAGCAGATCAAGATTGCAGATGCAGGAAACTCCCTGCTGGTGCAGGGGTTAAAGACAGCGCTATCAAGCTATTGCCAGCCACTGCAGCATGAGTTCGATTCCCTGGCCAGCCAGGGAGGTGACACATGGCACAGCAGATCTCTCTAGTCTCGCCCACTGCTCCCCTCAGCAGTGTGTTTCAGTAGATCTGCCTGTTCTGCTCCCCACTCTGTCTCTGGTGGGTCCTCTCACACACTCCCACGCCTCTGGCATACATCCCAGCTCTTACATGTATAAATAAATAAATCTTTAAAAAAAAAAAGATTGCAGATGCAAACTCGCTAGAGACCAGCTTACTCTTAAAAAAGGCAGTCTCCAGAACCAGGGCTTGCACATTTTAAACCAGTCAGTTATTTTTAAAAAAATTGGGTGACCTACATCTCCATAGTAGACCGGAGATGAAACGGTGAACCATCTGTTCTACTAGAAAAACAATTCAAAGAAAACATTTCTACTTCCCTATCTTCTCATCACATTACAGTGCACTGTAACCTGGCTTCCACACCTACCCTCTGAGAGAATCCAGGCTGACCCCACAGCCTGGTCTTCAGGAGACATCTTTCCTGGGGTTCCGCTGCACGCCACACTAATTAAACTCCTACTTAAAATGCTTTTTTCTGTTGACTTTCATAACACTATTCCGTACTCTTTTTTCCTTCAGTCTGTTTGGCTACTCTCGTGGGCTCTTGCTCCATGACCCTCTCCTTAAAGTGTCACAAGGGTCACATTTCAGACATCTCTGGTGTTTCCTAGTTTTTTTTGACTCATTACTGTGGTTCAACTTCTTCACTCATACCTCAGCTCATACCTGCTCCTCAAACCCAAGGCCCCCACAAATCATTCACAGCTATGTTTTAGCAAACCACTCAAATGCCTTATGTCCTAGACTCAGTATTATCTTCCTTCCTATCTGCCCCTCCCTTTGCATTGTTTTGGCTAACAGCCTCCTCCCAGATGCAGAGGAGGTCATTTTAATTCCAATCTTATTCCCTCACTAAACCAGTCAGTCTTCAAATCTTGCCATTTTTCACTTGTGCAAAATGTTCTCAAGTTTGCTTCCTATTCTATTATGTGTTTAGTTTAGGTCCCTGCCTAACTCTCCGCCCCCCCCCCCCATGAACTTCCTTTCTCGAGGAGCTTTCCATTCCTGTCTATTCTCTCCACTGACACCCCAACAGCTGTATAAGACAAAGCTATGATCATATTTCTCCCCACTGAAATTCATCATGGCTTGTCTTGCCAGTCAGACTAATTCTAAACATAGCAGGGGTCAGCAGGCCCGTCAGAGGCTGCACCCAGACCATAGGATCACATTGCTTCCCATCCTGCCTTTCATTCCTGCCATAAAGTCTTCTTGCCATTTTCCCAGCTCACAGTTCCCATATCATGCCTCTTTGACATTGCTAATGCTGTTTTCTCTGCTTAAGAATCTTTCTTTTTCTGCCAGGCAACATCTTCCTCATCTTCAGTATCAAGGTTAAATGGCTATTCCTCCGGGAAGACTTGCCGACATCTCCTTTACTCTGACAGCCCTCCTCGGGGCAAAGGATTCCTCTACTGGGGTTCCCTCAGTTGAAAACTGTTAGCCACTGGGTTATAATTTTTACTTAGAGATTGGATCAACTTTTATAGACTTAAAGCTGGAAATCATCTTCCCTTGTTTATCTCTATATCCATACTGTTTGGAATAGTACCTGTACAGGGTAAATCTTCAGTGTTTGATGAATCACCTTGCAACAGTGGGTGTCTATCAGAAGCATGACTCACCCATGTTAAGGACCTAAGTGAAGAGCAGTACAACTGCGCCATTTTGTTTCTACTGAGAAGTGAATCATCAGTGATATGGTGATGATTTAGTAACACGCTGTTTCACTGTTGTAGCCTTACCTTGTAACTGGCTGCTGTGAGTATTCCTTGCTCAACTGCTTTCACCCACCTATCTGTGGCACTCATGCCACAAAGTCACATGTGAGGCTTGTCCTAATAAAGTATGCATCTAAGAGAAGGTATCCTTCACATTTTATTTTTTCTAACTAAAAAAAAAAATAAATAAAATTTATTACTTACATCCTTACAACTAATTGAGATTGTTTAAATAAAATAATTATTCACTTTATTGTGAGTCACCATAACTGATCCACTGGGTTAAGGAAAACAATACAAGATTTTATAAGAATGTTTGATAAGTGTTTTGTTTTCTAGGCAAAAATACCTGGCGCTTGTTTTCTAGAAGAGCTGCTTCCCAAGTCCACAAGTCATACAGCACAGCAAACCTGTCCACACCCGCATGGGCCCATCCCCAATCCAGGCCAGTGTTTGACTCGCTGCCCTCTTTGTGACCTGCGGGAGAAGGGGATGGGAACAATCAGAGATGGGGCTCTCTAAGAAACTGTTCCCATTAGAAATGTGACCCTGGCACTGTCAGCTCCATCTCAGGGAGGAAATTACTGAATTGGTCACTGGGATTCATTCCTAAGGATCAGCCAAAGACCCATGGGCAAATAGGTCCTAAGTTCAAATGTGTCAACAAGGTTTTTTGTTTTTTTCTTCTAACTTTTAAAGACTAATTTTAGAAATATAACCAAAATTCAGTGAACTTGAAAACTTTACCAAAATGTCCTCAATCCTATAATTTAAATGCAAGACATATATTTCTCCTCTAAAAACAGGCCCTTAGTGGTTTAACAGCAAACCCAGTTTGACCTGCTATTTCAACTGATGCTAGCCAAATTAAACATTTTCAGGAAAGTTTCAGAGATATTCCTTAATTGTGTTAATTACTAACTTAAGAATTGAAAGTAATCATTGTCATTCAGCTAAAATATTTTCTCACTATATTAATGTTAGCTTTCACTATCAACATTATTAATGCTTAAAATCCCTAAGGGGTTTCTTTCAGAGTGAAATATTAAAAAGTAAGAGATTTTCAGTGCTAAAGTTTGAGTTCAGTAATTGTCACAAACATGATAGGTAGTGAACATGAGGAAGTCTTTGATCTGGAATTTCTCTAGCTGCAGTTGGGAAATCATTTCACAACAGGTGACTATAGAGCTGCTATAGTTGAGTGATGCTCATGTGTGTAAATGATTAGTGAGTATTTCAATCAAATTACGTTCTTAGCAGCTGGAAATGATAGCATGGTAACATAAATTAATATCAACATAAATGATATATTAATGTTTAGGATAACCAGTAAAGATAAGCATTACGAGCTGAAATTAACTGCCCTGGAATGTCAGCTGCCATTACTGCATTTCACGATCCCCGTCCCAATGGTCTATAGCAGAGAGGACAAAGAGGTCAACCTGATATTCTGATTAATTTTGTCTAGGATGTGAAATGCTAATTGTCAAACATTCTTCAAGCAATGTGTTGTAACAATATGAAAATGAATTATCCTTACTTACAGTCTACATATATTACAAAACAACACAATTGCTAAATTTCCCTTTAGGTGCTGCAGTATATTCAGAAACTCTAACCTCTTTCTAAATATAATACTCATGTCATATATTTCCAAAAGGAATAGCCTTACCTCACCTATTTCTAAAATGGGATAAATTTGACCAATGCCAAAAGGAAGAGAGAATAAACATTCTTGGTTATTTGATTACCGTGAGTAATGATTTCTCCCTTTGGGGCTTCTCTAGCATTTCTCTAGCCAGATCTTCTTGCATCCTGGTGCTTTTCTGTTAGCAACCCAGGAATATCTGTGCTTCTAACTGCAGTTTCCCAAAGTCAATCAGGTTTTTTTGTCACTTAGAAAAATAGCCATCCATTTCCCTCACTTGTTTTGCTTCCCCTGGGACCCTGCACCACAACCCCTTATATTTCTGCCTGATGCAGAAATGTGCCTGGGCAGTGAGCCTAAATTATAGCACAGCTCTGGGATGGACGTCACAGTTGCCAAGAGAAGGGGGATTTAAGCTGGAAACAGAACTGTATCTTTTCTGAAGTAGATATGTGTTGGGAGGTGTAAGTGCTTATTGAACTTTCTGGTACATTCAGATACACATTTATGTTCTGGGGGGAGGTTATTAAATGGAGCCCTTCGTGTTTTTTTGGTCTGTTTGGTAAGTTTTTAACAAGCTGACCTCTGACCTTTCTCTTTCTCAATGTAGTGGCTGGCCACGAGCAGCAGCTCTGCCTCTAGTTCCTCCAGATCACGCAAGGCTTCATCATACATGACATGCAGCCCCTGCTGGTCCTGGGTGTGGATGCAGCCAGCTCCTGTGCTATAGTAGTCGTCCTGATTCTCCACTTCTGAGAACTCCATGAATTGCACACTGTGGACCTGGGGAAAGAAAGCCAAGCCCTGAAGTTACCGGAAAAGGGAGAGCTATATTTTGCAGCCCAAATGGACCAAACAGCAGGCTTCCGCTCCCACGCAGTGGGCTGTCAGCACGGAGCTGGAGACATCCTGAATGTATAAAAAGCTGTATGTAGAGAAAAAGATATTAACAAGGAATGTTGGCAGGAAAGGATTGTTCCTGAGGTAAATGACTGACTGATGAAGGTTTGTTTTTCTGATTAACTCAGAATTACCTGGATAGAGGCAGGCAACACAACAGTATTAACAGTGGAGGCTGGAGCGAGAGTGCCTGCGGTCAGGTCCTGGCTGTGCGAGATGTAGCCTGGGAACGCCACGCAGCCACTCCTAGCCTCCTTCTTCTCATAGTCTCCAACACGGGGGTTGGAGACATCACACAGTGTGGGAAGTGTGTGACACAGCACACCAGGCACAAGAACTATGAATGTTAGTGTCAAAAGATTTTTTGCTTTGATCTCATGTCTTAGTAACATTCTGGGTAGAATGGTGTTCCCCAAAAATTCACGTCCACCTAAAACCTGTGAACATGACCTTATTTGGAAACAGTCTTTGTGGATTTATTCAAGACAAGATGAGGGCAGACAGAAGTAGGGTGGACCCTATCCAATAACTGGTGTCCTCATTAAAGAGGAACATTTGGAGACAGATACACAGGGGAGGCCAGCTGAAGACAAGGCAGAGGTTGGAGTGGTGCATCTATAAACCAAGGAATACCAAGGAACACTGAGGTTTGTTGGTGACTACCACGAGCTTGAGAAGGCAAGAAAGGCTGGCCAGAGAGATCCTGGTCCTCCTGGCAGCTTGAGGTAAGGCATCCAGAGCTGTGGAAGACCAAATCTTTCTCCCAGTTGTGAGCTACCTGCTTTGTGGTGCTTTGTGTGGCAGCCCAAGGAAACCAATACAAGCATTCAAATATTCCAATCATAATTTTATTTTTTTGGAGGACCAAGAACCCATTGCATTCTGAGAATCAAAATTCTAATACTAAATTCTCATACTTTTAAACTTCCCACCCTTCATAAGCCTCGTAATTCAGTGCTCCCATGCCCAGCCTCAGCAGAAGCCCCTCACTCTTCCATTCACACACACTAAACCCACCACACTCACGCCCCCCCAAGCCTCCTGAGCTCTAGGGGACAATTCCCTCCCCTTCTCTAAGGTCGTTTCCTCCCTTGCTTTGGATTCATCCCCACTACCTCTGAAGCAACCCTTCTCCTTGGAGCGCTAACTCCTTTCAACCAGATATTTCCCACCTGACAGGGAGACATGCTGACATCCCTCTCATTTTAAATCATCCTCATGCTTCCCCCAGGTTCCACCTTACATTTCTCCTGCTTCCCCGTGTCCAACTTCCCAAGATGTTATCTGTACTCATGGTTTCCATTTCCTCACCTTGCACTCCTCAGCCGTTTCTATTTGGCTCGCATCTCCATCAAGCCACCCAAGCCACTTTCATTAAGACCAACAATGAACTTCTCTCCACATCCCGCAGACCTTCATCAGTCACATTCCAACCTCTCTCAGCAGCAGCTGACAGGGTAGCCCTGCCCCATGGCCTCACCCTTTCCCCTGGCCTGCTTGGGACTGCACATTCTCCTTGTCCTCAACAGCTGGTGGTCATGCTCAAGCACCAGGCCTAGGGCCTCATATTTTCTCCATATACCTCTTCTTTAGTACATGTTCACAGCAGAGATTATCATTAGATACTTTGCTCCCCAATTTATATCTCTAATCCAGGCCTTCTAGGACTCCAGACTCACATGTGCAATTACCTATTTGGCATCTTTTTCTGGGACTCTCAAAGACCCCTTAACTTTAACGAGATCAAATTGTGTGATCCCCCCACAAATCTAGGCCTTCATAAATAGCTCCACCCCCTCCGCTTCCCCTAGCATGATTCATTCCGGGTGTCTGGGTGTCTCTATCTGCTTCACCCTACATGTCCAGTCATCATGAGGTCCTGTTGACTTTAATTCCTATCTCTCAAGTCCACCCACTTTTCTATCTTCACCACCCGCCACCCTAGTTCGAGCTGTTACTATTATCTTTCACTAGTACTAGTGTAGGAGCTTCTAAACTGGTGTAACCTTTGTCTGGTTTTTCTGCATGCCCGCTGGCCTGGGCTTTTCCTTCCCTCTATGCTACTCCCTGCTGACAGAGGATCTTTAATAATGCTGGGTTTTGATTATGTCCTTCCTCCTTTCCTTTAATAATATCCTTAAAGGCTTCCCTTTGCTCACAGAATAAAGAAAAACACCTTTAAGATGACCTAGAAGGTCTGGGTCCTGTTTCTCTCTCTCTAGTTCTCAACCACAAGTTATTTTGCCCTCCCTCCACCCCAAGGTCATTAGCCATGTGTGGAGGAACTTCTGGTTGTCACAACTCAGGTGGAGGTGTCACAACTTGGTATCTAGTGAGTAAAGATCTGGGATACAGCCAGATATCCTGTATGCACCGGACATCCTCTCACAGCAAAGAATTATCAGGCTCAAATGCTAATAGTGTCAACATTAAGAAACAATGGGAAGTTTCACTTGCATCACTTTCCAGCCACTCAGGCATTTTGGTTTCTTGTGTATGCTGTGTTCCCACCGGCCACAGTTCCTTCGGACAGGCTATCCATCCCCCTTTGCCTAGTTGAAACTTCTTGTCTTCCTACCTCAGCTCATTAGTCACTGTTCTAGGGAGCTGTCCCTGGCCTCTGTATAACTCCTGTCTCTCTCTCTCTCTCTCTCTCTCTCTCTTTTAAAGATTTATTTATACAAGCACTGGGGTATAGGCCAGAGGCACGGGAGGGTGTGAGAATTCACCAGACAGAGCAGGGAGCAGAACAGGCAGAAGGACCAAAGCACACTGCTGAGGGGAGCAGCGGGCAAGGCAGGAGAGGTCTGTCTCATCATGTGGGAATCTCCCTGGCCAGCTGGGAATTGAACTCACGCTGCAGAGGCTGCAGACAGTTTCACAGTGCTGCACTCAACCCGCTGTGCCACTGGGGAGGCCCTCTAGTGTCTCTTTTCAGGCACATCCTGAGGTCACTGTTTTTCATTTATTTGTGTGGTTAGTTTTACATACAGATTTCCTTTAGTCTATAGTTTTATGATGCCTACCTGTATTTTTAACATATACCAGTCAGAAATACTGTGTTTTACCCTCATAAGAAGATAAGAATCTTCTTATCTAATGTCATTACAGCCCAATACATGCACCCTTGAAAGGGGTGATCGTATCCAGGATAAACAGCAGTTCTTAGAGGACAAAACAATCTTACTCTTTTTTAATATAAATTTATATATTTTACATGGCACATCTCTGCTATTAACATTTCTTTGGAGGGAGACAATTAGTTTTTACATTATGTAAAATATAATTTTCTTGTTATCCATGAGACAATTAAATTATGGAACTAATGGCTCCCAATCTTTTATCCCCCATCTATTCATTCTTATAAAATTTGCTAAGTTAAGTAGATAATTGTTCAGTAGAATCCATTTATCTGTAAATTTTAAGCAATTATTGTGTCTTGGCTCTCAAAAGACCAGTCAGTTGGTTTTCATATGTGGTGCTACCTATTGTAGGACTATATAAGCTTCTCTGGAAACTTCACAAACATGGCAGATCCTGCTAATCCTAAGAGGCCTGTTCAGCCATCCTTTTGTTACCTACAGTTCTGCATTCCTATACAAGGTCAGAACTGTTGGGTCAATCACTTATAGGAGTCCAACTCTACAAGGTGCCTTTCAATCAATCAAGAGCAGAAAGCTTGATCACCTTGGGAAGGGCTATGTATCGTGAGGTATGACCAGGAATGCCTGGGGGGCATTGACTGATGTATGACAAGGGACCCCAAAAGCTGATCAGTGGAATACATTGATAAGATTGAAACCATGGCTGGAGATCTAGGGATTGATCTCAATCTCAATACTGAGTCATCAAGTAGATGAGAAATGCCTGGGGGGCAAACTCACTTTGCCTGGCGGGCAAAGCACATTATCTAGTTTCACCCCTCCCTTTTCTTTTTGTCCTCCCTCCCCACACAACTGATGCTGTATGATTATTCTGAGAATAAAAAGGCCAGGATCTTGCTCTTTCAGCAGCATCCTGCGTTGTACAGCTTGCTCCATGACTTCCATTTGTCAGTGCAGTGTTGTCAATGCAACAGCAGATTATAATCTCGGATGGCTGACAGTCAAAGTCAGAAAGTTGGAGGAGCAGTGCTCTCAGTTCTAAGGTTCTATGCTTCATTTTTATGTGTTGATAGAAATACACTAGAGGATGACAGACCTAATATTCCTGAAGAATCTCTTCTTTCGTGAATTGCCCATTCAATGACAGATTCCTAATTATTCAAGAGAAATTTAGAAATCTTCTGAAAAGTAAAAGTGAATCCATCTAAATAGTAGCTATGGTCCATAATATTCCATCAAATGAACATTTCACAGTTAGCATTAATCTAGAAGATGATTGGTTTGCTTTCCTTTTTTGCTGTTCTTTAAAGCACAAAACTTTTTAATAATTAAGAACTTCCTTAGGTGTTCCCAAAGTCTACCACCTATTAAGCCAAAGGAGCTCTCTTTTGAGGAAAAAAGGACAACTTGATGTGGTATGCTTTGCTACTTTGCTAGAAAAGACCTTTCTCAATGTCCTAGTGGGAGAGGGATTTTATAAGACTAAAAAAATGACTACTGAAGGGGCCTCCCTGGTAGCACAGGTGGTTGAGCACAGTGCTGTGAAGCTGCCCAAAGCCTCTGTAGTGCCAGTTTGATCCCCGCCGGCCACAGAGATACCCACATGGTGAGGCAGACCTCTCCTGTCTTGCCTGCTGCTCCCCTAAGCAGTATTTTTCAGTCATGCTACCTGTTCTGGTCCCTGCTCTGTCTCTGGTGAATCCTCTCACCTGCCCACATATCTGGCCTGTATCCAGGTCCTTGTATGCATAAATAAAATAAATAAATCTTTAAAAAAAATGACTACTGGATTGAGTTCTGAAGCTGATGTAAAGTGGGCAATGTCAAGCTATTGACTGTAACGCTAGCATCCTTGTATTTTTTTTATTGAATTAAGTTTAGTTTACAACACTGTATAGGTTTGGGGTGTACCATTTTTCACCTCAGCAACTCTACCTATCACACCACACCCACCGCCATGTGTCTGTTCACCATCCATCAGCTGTCATCTATTTAAAGAGTCTTTCTTCCCACTCTCCCCAGTCATACCCCATTGTTCAAGTCCTTGATACACATACATATTCCTCCTCTTTCCCTCTCTCAGGGAAATGAACTCCTCATCTCATAAGAGATGAAATTTGAAGACAAGATGGCCAAATTCCTTCATGCAGGGTCATTTCCTTTTTATTTTAATTCCTTCCATGCCATGTGGGAGACCCTCCTTCTAAAGTTTTTGTGGTGTAGAGAGTTGATTTTTCAATATTATGCTTAGAGGAGTGGCAGGAAGGGGAAGGCAATAATTACCTGTTTGGATAAGAAATAATCAGATCCTTGGTATGATTCATATGTTTTTAAGTCTGCAAATTAACTGATGCCAAGATAACTATGAGCATACTAACTACAGGAAAATTGGTGGCCCATAATTCATTCCTTCCTTCTACTGGTTTCTGTCATGACTTGTTAATATAACTTTTAATTACTTATTTATTTTGCAGTTTTACGGCTTTACTAACACAATATGGTATATTTTCTTGGCTGCACAGCCTGGCATGGGGATGGGTGACTCTGACGGCCAGATGGGCTGCTCTCTCCTCAGCGGCTTTGCGGTTCTTGTAGGAGACGCTGTGAGTAATCTCAGCACAGTAAGATTTGTTGTGCATCTGCAGCATGTAAGCCCCTTTATGCCAGGCACCTGGAACTTCCAGAAGCATGTGCTTTGTTTCGTTGTTGCTCCCATAACCAATGTTGGTCATCAAGCTCTGGCCCTTGAATCTTCCGTGCACCCCACCCACCAATCTTTATAAGCTCACTTTTCCTCATTCACTCCAGCTGCACTGAGCTACTTGCTGCTCCTGCAGACTCGGTGCTGCCTCAGGCCTTCACATTGACTTTACCCTCGCCTGGCTCTCTGTTCCCATCATCACATGGTTTGCTTCCTTATTGCTTTAGGTCTTTTCTCAAATAGTACTGTCCCAGTGAGGCGTTCCTCGATGACCCCATATAGCACCGCACTTCCTCTCTACTCCCCTTGCCTTCTTAAGTTTTCTCTACCTACCCATCTGTGAATCCCCAAAGGCTGAGTTATTCTGTGATAAACATTCCCAAAGCTTGCACTTAAAATCCCTTCCTCACCCTACAGACTAGTTGCTTTCTAAGACAGCTATCTTCCAGCAGAGATCCAGGAATACAGGAAGTTTCAATCTTGTGACTCAGCATCACTTCCACTGGCTGCAGCAGAAGAAAGCTGGAGAGGTCAAGGACCTGCTCTAAAATGCTTTGAACTGGAAGTGCTACATGTCACTTCTGCTCTCAATCCACTAGCCAAAGTGGGCACTCACTGTGGCCCCACGCACCTGAAGGAGCTAGAAAATCTCAGGAAGCTTTGGTGCCACACCATCTGACATTATACATGTCACTTGTTAAGTGTCTTTTTCCACTAAATAGTCCTATGATTGCAGGGATTTGTGCCAGTTTTATTTATTGCAGCATCCCTTGTGTCTAGAACAGTGCCTGACATATTTATTGGTGAGAAGATTTATGGAATGAATGAGTGAATGAATGAATGAATGACAGGCTCACAGCCTGTGGGTGTAGACAAGCCAACAGTCTGGCATGGCAGTGAGCTGAGTGCTGCAATGGAGGTCGATGAGTGATGGGGAGAAGCAGTCAGTGCCACATAGAGACATAAGGAAGGCTCCCCAGAGTGGTAGTACTTGAATGGATCCTTGCTAGAGTAGGCATTTACCAAGGAAGAGGAGGTGAGGGATGGAAGAGCCAGTATGTACAAGACCCAGGGGCATGAATAGCTCTTCTCATTTAGAGGAGGGCCACACTCAGCTCTGTACAAATGGAGGCATAAGGACAGTAGGGGGAAGGTGAGGTCATGAGGTTGGCAAGAACAAGATTGTGCCCAGTCTTGTAAACTTCACCATGAAGACTGGACTTTATCTTATGAGAAACAGGGAAGTCATGAGAGATTTAAAGCATGATCTTTGGGAAATTTACAAAGTTATGGGGAGAACCATTTTCCTATATAAGATTCTCTCATTCCCATCAATCTTGGAGTTAGTCCCACAACCCATGTAAACAGCCCTCCACAGTCTGACCCACTTTTCTCTGCAGGCTCATCTCCTACCACTTGTCCACCACAGCCTCTGCCAGTTGCATATGAGGTCTAGCACACACCTGGGGTATCAGGTCTTGGGGCCTGAAGTCAAACACTCACCGTCCAGTGGCTGGGAACAGCCTGTGCCCTGGTATTCTGGGCCTCTTTTCACTCTGCCACTTGCCTTAAATTGGCTCATAAAGTTGCAAAGTGTCCTTGCTGGCGTTAGGTGCTCTCCTTTTCTGGCCCAGCTTCCCCTGCTATCTGAAAGTAGGAGGCTCCTATTTGGTATGAGTTGGTAGGTTTTTGTTTTTGGTCTGGGAATATTGTTGCCATTAAATTATATTAAAAATACATAATAATTATAATAATTTGAATGCCACAACAGACGGCCACTTCTTGGAGTTTCTCACACTAAAGTATTAGCTGCTGGTAGCTTCACAGGTGCTGCTATTCCTGTCATTTAGGAGCACATAGGAGAGAATATCGTGTTACCCCTGAGCAGCTCTTCCTACAGTCAGGACTGGATAAGAATCATCTCCCCTCTCCCCACTTCACTCTACCTCCCACCTCTTCCCTGGAACAAACAAAATGGGAGAGAGTTCATTGGCAGGAAAGATTTTTTTTTTTTTTAATCTATTAGCAAACAATACACCACAGCTGTGTTATAAGGCAGACAGGAGAAAGATGTTTATTTTACAGGTGTGTCTGTTTCAAAAGTACTTAATCCCCCGGTCTAACTCCACTGAGACACAAAATGACTGGACTGGACTGACCTGGAGGTAGGGTCAAGGGAGGAGGGCAGAGAGGGAGGGGAAGTTTTTGTCTGTTGCACTGGAATTCTTGTGTGGTGAAGGGACTCACTCGTGGGGGTTGCTTATCAGGGAGGGAGACCAAAAAGAGAAGGGTCTCCTAGATACTGAGTGAAGATTGGTTTCTAGGTGACTGGATGAGAAAAACAAGAAAAGATTTTTCAACATCTGGGGCTGAACTGTTCAATACAATAGCCTCTAAACACATGTGCTATTGAGTGCTTGAAATGTGGCTTTTGAGCACCTGAGATGCCCCTTGTCTGAGGTGTGTTGTGCAAGACAGAAGGTGCACACCCGATTCTGAAGACTTAGTATAAATATATATATATATGTAATATATAAAATATCTCACCAATGAGTTCTTTACATTGATTCCATGGTAAAATGATAATAATTACACTAAATGATACTAACTTGAAATAACGTCTATTATCAAAATTAGTTTCACATATTTCCTTGTCCATTTAAAATTATGGCTATTAGACTCTTCTAAATAATCTCTGTGGCTGGTATGTCTTTCTATTGGTCAGTGCTGCCCCAGACTCAGCAGATGCTGTGGACTCACTGGTGACTAACAGCAAGATTTCAAGCTTCGAGACATGACAAGTGTAAGTTGGGGGGGTCATGCAAGCTTAGAATACAACTTGTTGTGTAGGTAGAGGGCTTTTATTTTTCACATTTGTCAATCTACTATCTTTTAAGAAGATATAACATATTAAATGGTATCTTCAGGAACAAACTCTCTGGAGATTGAGAGAGAAATATGGTAAGCATGTCTATGATATTCCAAGAAAATATAGGCATTTTTAACTTTACTCCTAATGAAAAGGATTTAATGACCTTGTGTTATACAGGATTGAAATTACATAAACTATAGAAAATACTTTTAAGAGCTATCAAAATCACCCAGGGTCAAGCAGGTTTTGGGAGGAATAAAAGATTTTTTATTTTTCAGCTCAATTTTTTATCTTCATTATTTTTACCTTTATTATCTTTTACTATTTTTCTCATTTGTAGATCGGAGAATAGGAAAGAGGCAAAAAGTTACCTCTAGCAATGTCAAGGAGAGCCTTGGCATTGGGCTTCTCTATAAGGATATGTTACGCTGGGCTTAGAATTACAAAAAGGGTCCCTCGTGCTCAACAAACCCGTAGCTGACACACCTTTCTCCTACTATGGCCATCAGGGCTGCTGTCAGAGTGTCCTGCTCTCAAGTGGACTGCATTTTATTGTGTTTAAAAAGCCACTTCCTTTGTCACCACAATTTTTATTTTTTTAATTTTTTGAATGTTTTATTTATTTTTTTATTTATTTATATTTTTTACATCATTGTTCATTTTTAAACAATATTTGCTTCCCCCCACCCCCTCAGGTGTAGTCCCCAGAGTTTCCTTCACCAATGCACCTGTGCTCTTCCCTCTCGCCTTGTGGTCCCTCTCCCTCCTCTTCCCCCTGCAGTATGTCTCTGCTTTATAACTGTCTGTTTTTGCTTTGTTGTGTTTTGTACTGTTACTATTCTTTGTGGGGTAAGGTAAAAGTATCAGGCTTTTCTGCCCTCCCGCCATTAGGATAGATGATGGATCCTTGCGGTCCTGAATGCATGCCTGATGGCGGGCACCTGGAGTAGGGTGTGGGCATAGGTATATGGGATTCACCTGGGCTAAGACTGGGCTTTTAAGGGCGGCGTCACGGGGACGCCAGCAGAAGCCAAGAGAGCAGAAGCCGAGAGAAGAGAAACAGTAGAAGCTGAGAAGCAGAGAAGCAGAACAGAAGCCTAGAGAGAGAGAGAATGCCAGAGAGCCCAGATAGAGTGAAGACTTGCTGGCATGTACCTGGTAAATCCCAATAAAAGCCTGCAAAACCCACTGAGGGCTCCAGGACTCCCCCTTTACCCGGTTTGCTGGATCAGAAAACCTGCCCTGTGTCATTCCTGCCCCTACATCTCTTACACTGATGTCTTATTGGGTTCCCCTATATTCCTGCTCTAAGTGAAACCTTTTTAAAAAGCCATTTCCCCAAGAAACTCCATCTTGTTACTGTTAAGCATTCCAGGTGCTAAGCAGGAGGTGGTGGCTCAGGAGACACCACTCAAGTAATAAAAAAATTCTAGCCAAATACCTCACCTTTTGCTCAGCAGGTGTCCCATGGACGTAGAGGTGAGCTCCTAAGCCTTGCAAGGTGCCTACTCCTCCTTTTGCCAAATTTACCCTGGAACTCTCTTCCACGGTGGAGACCAGGTTGCCAGCAACCAAGGTAAGACCCGCAGTGTTGATGGTCAGCGTTCTCTCAACGGATCTGAAATAGTTCAGCATTCCTAAGCAGATGCGCTGAAACAAAGAAGGAACAGGATCAGGACCCTGCTCCTTGTCAGTCCCACCCTATGGAGTAAAACTTAGTGGGCTTCTGGAGGTTGACAGTTCAACCCCATTGCTGAAAAAAAGAACACACCACCCCAGAAGGGCACTGATTTCATGGAAAAATCAGAACAAAGAGCAAAGTTACACACGTGTTGTTACTAAAATAGCATAAAAGCTCCTTCCTACCCAACCAAACATTTTCAGATGCCTGAATCCAGCATTCCTGGCGCTCCACGTACCTGGAGCTCCCTGATTCGCAGGTGACGCAGATACAGAAAGGACAAGTAGGACCCTCTCATCAGGACAGAATCCCCATCCCTGGACCCAGTCCCATCATCCAAACCCAGCAGTTGTAGGGTCATTGTGTAGCTGTACCTTCAGAGGAAGGAAAAATAGAATAAATGCCTTTCATCTCCAAGGGGTACAGAAAATTCACATATACTAAACTGAAGTCATTTTACTTAGCTTCAGGGAATATTGCAATAATTACTTTTTAAAAATGCTTTGGAGGGAAAATAATTAACCTATATGTGTAAATATAAAATGAGAATTCTCTTAGCAATCATTCTTGCTAAAACCCAAGTCCTGGGGTGAAACATTAATTTAGTTGTTTGATCTGCTTTAACAATCTTGCTTTCTTCTCAGTGTCAAATATTTTTGAGTTAATATGTAACCAACATATTAATCAACCACTGAATTTTCTCCACAGTGTTTAATCTCTTTCCTGGAGTCACCAATAAAATGATTTATTTTACCTTTTCTTTTGTTTCTGCTTGACAGGCACATCAGCACATTGGCTGAGACTTATTTGTGCTAAGTCATTCTCATTTCGTTCCATTGAAAGGTCATCTTCCCTCATATTTTCATTCTATCAAAAAAAAGTAGCATTAGTTGAATTACATAAACATTTGCACTATTATTAACAAAATCACAGGTGGGTCATCACAACATTACACCTCATGACTAAAGGTATATTTAGATGCATAAATAGAACATCACCTTGATTCATTTCAACTTGACATAGGAAATCTGGATTTCAAAAATAAATTAGGGGTCAATGTTTTTACTCTTATTTAATCTTTGCTTGATGAAAGTCTTACAACTTTTCAATGCCAGCCACCGCAACTCCCCACCTTTTACATGATTCATTTTCTGAAAAGTTGATATGCACATTTTTCAAGAATTTCTATATTTGGAACCATGAGTCTCTCTAATTTACTCTTGTTCCAGGCTGAGAAAGATCATTGGCTGAAAACTCTCTTTCTGTGTTTTAGAGTTATGATTTAGTGACTTAAAGTCTCAAGCCTGATTTCACATTTGTTAAACGGTATGATAATGGAAAATGTTAAGTTTCTGTGATGATGAAATACAGGGTGGATATAAAACTCAGTGAACAGCATTATTAAGTGCCCAGCTCATGTCAGAGCTGCCCTGGCGGTGGGGTACAGTATTCAGGAGATATCACAGAATTTGTAGCTTATCTCCACAGTCATCTTTCTTGATGTGGCCCCATTTTGTTGATACTGGTAATATCCTCTGGACAGCCCCTTTCTCAGTTGCCTTCTCTGCCTGTCCCTGGGCACACACCCCATTCTCACAAGACATGTGGCACTGATCCCACAAAAACACTGAGTGGCAATGGCTTAGGTTGGAACATTTCTCTTTGAGTTACTTGTATTCTATTCATTGGTTCTTAGAATTTCAAGTCTCCAGAAATTGTTGACTGTTCCCCAATATTCATTTTCCTTTTTTCCCATAGTCTTTATTGAGTCTTTATTGTGATATATGGCTGCCCAGATGAAGATGATGTTTGTAAGTGTGACTTACAGCTGTGTATGCTACAAGTTCTAGCCAGTGGAATGAAAGTGAAAATGCCATGTGGCAGTTTCCAGCAATTTCTCTGAAGTGGCAGCTTCCCTACCTGAGTCTCCACCTGTATGTTAGGACATGAACATGACAGCTAGACCAGGTAAGGCGGTCACATTTGTTGGAACTATAAGAACTCAGGTCCCTGAAGATAGCATTGAACAAATGGCCACAGCATCCCTGTTCTTCCTACCACTGGATGTAAATATGAGGGGAAAAGAGAAATTTCTATTGCCTTTTATGCTATGTTATATTGCATTTTTCCATTACCAACAGCCAATTCTAATCTTAGCAGTTACAGTCCCCAAGACTCTAAATATAGATTACCAGTCTACGACAGCAGTAAGAAAGAAAATTTTGGACAGAGACATTAGGAAGAGTAGGTGAGAGAGAAAGATGTCCAATTGGGTATCGGCAAGTGGTTTCCCTTCCTGCCAGTAAGTGGAATGAGCCCATTTGTTCTGGGTAAGTGTGCTCATCAGTGTATTTCTGTGTAAACATCCCATAGTCATAGGACTGGAAACCCCGCCTTGGGAGGTGATGTGTGCACTATAGTTCCTTAGTACAGAACACAAGATCTTCATCCCAAAGTAAAATGAGCTTCCATTATCTTTTAAAACCATAGCAAAGCATATACTTCATGATGGAAGCTGAATTTTGACAGTTCCTATTGAAAGAGAATTTGGGGTGAGGAGCTCCTAGGCCTTCAGTGCTCTTCTGCTGCAGTTCTGCATGGCCCTGTGTGGTTCCAGAGGGCAAGTTTGTAGCCACAGCCTTTCTTTGATGGGACTGTGATTTCCTAGAACTACATAAAAAGGAACAGAAAGTGACGTCCAGTTACAGTGAGACAATTTGAAGGAATCACCAGCCAGACCAAAAAGTACTACTGGAGTGGCAGTTTGCCAGGAATAAAGGAATTGGGGCGCTACAGGCTGGGGAAAGTAAAACAGCAGAGTACAGCATCCTCCGGAAAGGGGGCCAGCCACGGCCCACAGGAGGGGCTGCTTCGGGAAATGCCAAGAGACCTTGCGTGGATTCCCCTAAGGGAACAGGACGCAGGGCAGGTAAACACAGAGCTGACGAGAAGCCAGATGTCAGCCCCCTCTGTGCTCATTCACCTGGGGCAGTAGGTAACTACTTTGACATTTACTCTATCTTGTGGCTGGGTTTTTCCCCCGCATGGCTGAATTCATGTATTTTGACAATTTTGAGATCTCCACTGATTGCAAATCTCATTTTTTCTTCTGGGAAATTGGCAGGAGAAGTGGAGTAGAAGGTAGGGTGGAAGGAAATAATTCGAGAAGTAAGTCTATTGTGTATTCTCTATCCCCAAAATGTATCTACAGCTTACTTGAGTACATCCACTGTGGGCAAAAAGACTAGAAAGATACATACTGACTGTTAACTGTTAAATCCTGTTAAATCCTATTTTACTTGGGATGGTAAAATAATGGGTGATTTTTATTTCCTTCCTTGAACTTTTCTATATTTCCCATATTTTCTGTGACACATGCATGCCATTATTGTCATCAGAAAATGCTTTTTAAATGTTCTTTTGAATTTGAGGAGGAAACCAGGAGGTTCCCAAACCCAGCTCATTACGTGAATCTAGAATTAGAACTGTGTTTAAAGAAAACAGTGATCATCTTTTAAATATCAATGTTTAAATGAACATATTGAATGTTAAAATGAATATGGGAAAACACACATCTCATAAGCATGTGCTGGTTGGGGGAAATGGTATAATAGCTTTGGCAGAATCATGAAAATTTTTGAATGTGACCCATAAAATCCACTTCTAAATATCTACCCTAAAGAAACACATATGTGTATAAGGAGGCAAGTGAAAGAAAGTTCAGCAGGCATGGTTTCTAAATGGGGGTAAGCTAGCAACAAGTGTCCATGGGCTGGTGGCGGGGTGGGGGTGGGGGGGAGGTGGCTGTGTGGTCTGCCATATGCAATAATGGAGAATGAAGCCACTAAAAAGAACAGCAGAGACAGATCTCCAGGACATAGTGTTGGGTGAAAAAAAGCAAGTTGCCCAAAGACATCCACACAGTATAAGATATTGTTTATATAGAAAACTAAAACACAGACTTATACTGTGTGTATTTTATGGGGACATATGTATACTTGTACATGCATTGAAAAGGCTCAAAGCAGCCTTTATAACTGAGAAAGTGGAAGGGCATTAGTAGGTAGTCAAAAAAGTATTTAACATTTGAGTAATGTTTCCTTTTTGTACAAGAAGTTAACCATTGCTAATTTATGGCTCCTGTAGCTTAAAATTAATTTAAAAAACCCTCCTCATTCAAGAGAAAAATGGCAACTTTATGGTGGAGAAATCTGGCAAACACCAGTAGTAGCTTCACCACATGATCAAGAGCAACACCCGCAGGCATTGCCATGCCGACAGCGTCTGCTGTACTGTGGTGAGAAGGGTGCTTCCCCTCTGGATCATCTTCCTCCAGATCTATAATCTCCACGCAACCAGACAAACTCAAGTTAGGGAACAGTCTGCAGGCCACCTGGACAGTATCCTGAAGGTCAGCATCCTGTTAACAGGGAAAATCTGAGAAAACCTCAAGAGCTCTGAGGAGCCTGGGCCAACGTGGCGATTCGGTGCGATGTGGCCACCTTGCCAGCGTCCCAGAGCACTGAGAACACATTAATAGAAAACCAGTGCATTCCAGGTAAAGTGTAGTTTACTTAACAGTAATGAACCAATGTTGGTGACAAATGTGCCATAGTAATATCAAAGGTTAATAACAGGAGAGACCTGGTAAGGGATACCTGAGAATGCTGTACTATATTTGCCAACTTTTCTGCAAATCTAAAACTATTCCAAAAGAAAACATTTATCTTTTTTTTTTTTTTAACTCCCTCAGGAGAGGTTACTGGAGAACAGTATTCACTGAGAATTCATCAGGAACTGTTCTGGAGTTTGCTACAATTACTACTTACATTCTCTCAGAGCTGTCAGAATAGACAGTCCTATGAAGTTTGGGTTCTTCCATGCAGAAGGCTCTTCTTCAGAAAGTCATTTTTCCTGGGGAATTGGTTATGACCTGCCAACTTCAGAATCACGATGCTGACCACAACACAGATGCTAAAATTCATACTTGACTGCTACATACTTGCAAAAGAGTAATAGAGCTTCAAAATTTATACCCACATTCCTGTGGCTCCTCCCTGCTGCTACCTGTTTACTCACTCCCAGTCTCATCTGACTGGTATTTTATATTCAGAATGGCAACATGCTACACACCCCCTACCCTGGTGCCCTGATAATGTATAGAGACTATTAACCAAAGCAGAAATGCTTAAAGAGGTCACAAATGACACCCATAGGAAAATATAAAGAAAAGTATATTGGTTGTTGCCTCTGAATTTCCTTTCTTACATCATCCTGTGTTACTTTCTTTTTTAAAAAAAAGATTTATTGTGTTTATTTATGCATACAAGAGCTAGGGTGTAAGCCAGAGGTACAGAGGGATAAGACGATTCACCAGAGACAGAGTGGGGAGCAGAACAGGCAGATTGACTGAAATGCACTGCTGAGGGGAGTAGTGGGTGAGACAGGAGAGGTCTGTTGCACCATGTGGGGCAGCTCCCTGCCCGGGGATTGAACTCATTAAACTCAGTGGCTGTCGATAGCTTCATAGTGCTTAGATTTTTTTTATTTTATTTTATTTTATTTTATTTTATTTTAAATAAATTTTATTTTTATATTCCCCATACAATTGCAACCCCCTTATTTTGACTTCAATCCCTCCCCTCCCCACTCCCCACCCCCCATAGAGTGTCTCTGGTTCATAGTTGTTTGTTGATTTTGATTTTCACTTTCTTATAGTTATTCATTTTCCTGGTCCCTTATTTAAGTTTTCTAGATTCCTGCTATGAGTGAGACCATCCGGTATTTTTCTTTTTCTTTCTGACTTATTTCGCTGAGCATGATCCCTTCCAGTGCCATCCATGTTGCTGCAAATTGCATGTGTTTATCTTTTTTGAATGCTGAGTAATATTCCATGGTGTATATGTACCACATCTTCTTGATCCAGTCATCTATTTTTGGGCATTTGGGTTGGTTCCAAAGCTTAGCTATTGTAAACAGTGCTGCTATAAACATAGGGGTGCAGGTGCTCTTTGGAATTGATGTTTCTGTGTCCTTTGGGTAAATATGTAGGAGTGGAATTGATTAATCATATGGAAGCTCTATGTTTAGTAGGTCCAGAAATCTCCACACAGCTCTCCATAGTGGTTGGACCAGTTTGCACTCCCACCAATAGGAGAGTTCCTTTTTCTCCACATCCTCGACAACATTTGTTGTTGCTGGTTTTTTTAATATGTGCCATTCTCACTGGTGTAAGATGGTATCTCAAGGTAGTTTTGATTTGCATTTCCCCGATTACAAGTGCTTAGATTTAACCTCTTGTGCCACCAGGGAGCGCCCCCCCAACTCCGTGTTATTTTCTGTTCCCTATTTGGAAGGTTTTCTCCAGCCTGTTGGTACAGACTCCTTTCCATTCATCAAATTTCAGCTCAGATGCCCCCATCTCTCCCTCAGAGGGTTCTCCTCTATACCCCTTTGCTCTTTACTCTGAGATCTTATTCACGGCACCCACAAGTTAAAGATGCAGATTTGCTTCTTTCATCACTTTTTAATTGGTGTTTCATTCCCCAGCCCAACACAAGTCCTGGCACAAAGGCATCATCCATATAAAAATCACTGAATGAATGAATACATGGAAAACTGAAAAACTTGCATAGCCTAACAGGTAGGCTGCCCGAGTTATATGTCTTCTCTCATGCTTTGCCTCTAGAATCTATAGGCATTCTAAGTCTCTTTAAGGCAAATATACAGTAAATCAACTTAAAAAATACAGCGTTCACATCTTTCTTTCTTTGGTCAAATCCAAGAACATTTACAGGTCAGTGAAGAGAAAAGGAAGTGGTTTTCTGCCCCACCCCACCTCACCCCACCCCCTCTCTCTTCTCTCTCTCTCTCTCTCTCTCTCTCTCTCTCTCTCTCTCTCTCTCTCTCACACACACACACACACACACACACACTCACACACAAAGAGCCAAGGCTGTTCACAGGCTTTGCCCACATCTTATCTTTTAACACCTGAAAATTCTGTGAATCTGTTCGCCTCAAGGGAAGTGACGTTATTCCTCCTCTCTCCACCAGGCTTCTCCATCCCATGCCCTCATTTCCCCCCATGCTCATCTGCTTGTCAAATTACTCTTTATATCTTCCATCTCTTCTCCAATGCTCTTTCCCCTCAGACTACAAGCACATTTCAGTCTTCCTGTCTTAAATAAGCCAAGGAAGGAAAACTCTTCTCCTGGAGCAATAAGTAATAGACTATAACTTCAAAAATGTTACCGTTGTAAAGACAAACAGCCATTAATTTTGTGTAGAAACTTCCCTTCAGTGTCGAACTTCATGCTTTTGCCATGTAGCAGCCACTTGACTGTCCCCCATCTCTCCCTCTTTTAATCTAATTAACACCTTACTGCCACATTAATCTTCACAGAAAATACAACATGGAAACAACACTTCTCATATAGAATAAAGCACTGATTCCTTAGTTTGGAACTTACCTTCTACACACCCCACCCTACAAAAAAACTATCTCTTCCCTATTTCCATATGAATCTTCCACTCAACCCACTGGACTTTGAACACAAAATACAGTTCCTCCACACGGCTGTTCATGCTTCCTCCCTCGTTCAAGAGATTTTCCCTATAGAAGCAGCCCTGGGAGCTCTTCCCCACCAAACACTCCGAATGTTTAACAACTGACTGACACAAGAGGTGTTTAGCACTAGACTATGTGCTTTGTATTAATATGTATCCTTTTAAGTACATGTCCTGCAGCAGCAATATCTTATATTACACCTTTTTATACTCCCCCTTTAATTTGCATTTAATCCTTTAAATAATGAAACAAATTTGGCTAGATAAAAGAGTGGCGTGGGGGGCTCTGAAAGACTATCAGTTAAATTTCTAAGAGTGGTGGTGAATTGAACAGAAAGGCATATTGGTTATTTCTTCCTTTTGTACCTGGTAGAGCTTGATGTTGTTATAAATATCCTCCCAGATTTGATCATAGTTGCACTGGTGCAAAACTTGGGAAGCCATGAAAGCTGGATGAGAGGGAGCCAGCGTGACTGTCTTTGCAGCATGATCTTGGAGTACTTGCATTACTCGCTCAGGCTTGGAAATCTTGAGTAGAAAAGAGAGAAGGATTGGTTGGGAGAAGGGTTATTCCCTTCATCTCAGCAAGAATTTGATCAGATACAATTGACTAATAAAGAAATTCTAGGTGGGGACTCACCAATTAAAAAATATAAAAACCTCAAATATCATGATTCCCATAGGTATATACATCCATCCAAACTCTAAGTATTCAAAGAAACAGAATTTCACTTAAAAATCTATAATGACACCCTAAATACAATAGCAGGTGGTATCCCCCCAAGGGTGGCACTAATGGAAAAATCAACATCCATCAGTTTGGGGCACAAACGGTTTGCTGTTAGGAAGCTCCCAGGAGATGGAGAAGGCAGCTGTGTACTTGAGGGAAGCACAAACTTTGCAAGGACGCAGACCTAGACTCCTATCCTTGCCGAATCTGGGTTTTTCCATGCAGAGCAGAACAAGTCTACCTGACAAGAATACTAATGATGTCTCTTTCAGGACTGCTACAAAAAATGCCATGCAACACGTGCTGAATAAATGTTTCTTCTTCATTTCTGAAGGTTAAGACTAGAACAATAGTCCGAGTTAAACTACTTTAGTGTTACAAATATTGCTCTATTTCAGTTATTTTAGTGTTACAAGGAACCTCAAAGATCATTTAGCCTAAACTCTATCAAAATCTCAATGGCACTTTTTGTAGAAGTAGAAAAATTCATCCTAAAATTCATATGGATTCTCTAAGGATCCTAAGAAGTCAAAACAATCTTGAAAATGAAGAAAAAATTAGAGGATTCACACGTCCTGATTTCAAAACATATTATAAAGTTACAGCAATCCAAGCAGTGTGGTTCTAGCATATGTTTGCTATGTAGACCAATGGAATGGAATAAACCTAGAAATAAACCCTTGAGTATATGGCCAAATGATCTTAAATAAGGAGTCAACACTACTCAATGTTAAAAGGATAGCCTCTTCAACAAATGATGCTAGGAAAACTGAATATTCACATAAGATAAGTTGGATCCTTATCTTAGACTATATAACAAAACTAACTCAAAGTAGATTAAATATATAAACATAAGACTTCATGCTCTAAAATTCTTATATGTCTTGAAGTAAGCAATGATTTCTTGGATATGACTCAAAATGCACACAAAAAAAGCAAAAACAGACAAATCTGACTACATCAAACTTAAGACTTCTGTATATCAAAGGACACAACCAATTCAATGAAAATCAAGTGACAGAATGGGAGAAAATATTTGTGAATCATATATCTGATAAAGGGTTAATATCTAGAATGTATAACATCTAGAATGTAATATCCAGAATGAAAGAACCCCAACAGCAAAAAAAAAAAAAAATCAAACAATGATTTTAATAACTGGCATAGAACTTCAATTGACATTTCTACAAATACGATATATAAATGACCAGCAAATATATGAAAAGATGCTCAGAAAAACTACTCATCAGAGAAATGCAAAGCAAACCATAATAAGATATCATTTCAAACTGACTGGAATTGCTAATCTAAAAAAGAAAAGGAAAGGAAAAAACTAGCAGGTTTTAGTGAGGATATCGAGAAATAGAAACCCTTATGTCCGATTGGTGGAATTGTAAAATGGTACAACTGCTATGAAAACTATTATAGAGTTTCCTAAAAAAAAATTAAAAACAGACTTAAATTATTTTGCAGTGATTCTAGTTCTGGGTATATATCCAAAAGAATTGAAATTAGGATCTCAGAGATATAAGGTAAAAGCAACCCAAAAATCCATCAATAAATGAATAGATTAACAAAGAGTGGAGGACACATATAAGGGACTATTATTCAGCCTTATAAAGGCTGCAATGTGAATTAATCTTGAGAACATTATGGTGGGTGAAATAAGCCCACCTTGAGTACTCAAATTTATAGAGATAGGAAGCAGAATAGTGGTTGACAGCGGTTTGAGGGAGAGAGAAACGAGGAGATATTGGCTCATGGGTATAGAGTTCCAGTATGCCAGGTGAGAGGAGTTCTGAACAAGAAATGTGGTGATGATGGCACAACAATAAGCAGGGACTTGATACCACTGAGCTGCACAATTAGAAATGGTTAACAGGTAAATTTCATGTCATGTGTATCTTGCCATAATATAAGAAAAGAGGGGGAAATAATACAGAGAGATCCTTTGTGCCCTTCATAGGACATTTTGCAAAACTATAGCACAACATCACAACCTGGATACTGACAGCAACCCAGTCAAGACACAGAACATTTCCATCACAGTGTTCATGCTCTCATGTTGCTCTTTTATTTCTACACTCCTTTCCTTTCCCCACCAGTATCTCCTTAGTTTTTAGAACCCATGAATCTGTTTTCCATTTCTAGAGTATTGTATAAATATATTTATACAATTTTAATGGGATTGGCTCTTTTAACTCTTAGTTCTCTGAAGATTCTTCCAGGTTGTTTGGCATATCATAAGTGCGTTTTTTTTTTTTTGTTTTTTTGTTTTTTTGTGGGACCCTTGCCGGCGGCGGGGGAATGAACCGGTGCTGCAGAGGCTGCGGGCAGCCTCGCAGCCTAGCGCTCAACCACTGTGCCACCAGGGGAGGCTGAGTGTGTTCTTTTTTACAGCTGAATGCTATTCCTCAGTATCAATGTACCCCAGTTAGGTTAACTACTTAATCACCCACTGAAGGACATCCTGGTTGTTTCCTGTTTGGGACTATTGTGAATAAATATGATACAAATATATATGTCCCATAACATGGACAAGCCTCGAGGATATAATGCTAATTAAATAAACCAGTTACAAAAAGACCATTTACTTATATGAGGTCTATAAGAGTAGTCAAATTTCTAGAAACAGAAAGTTGAATGGTGGGTGCTAGAGGTTGGGGGTAGAGAGAGGAGGAAGCACGGAGTTGTTGTTTAGTAGTTTCAGTTTTGTAAAGTGAAAACGTTCCAGAGATCTACTTTACAACAGTGTGAATATATTGAATGATACTGATCTGAACACTTAAAAGCAGTTAAGATTATAAATTGTATGCTGTGAGTTTATTTTTAACCACAATAAAAATAAGATAGAGTCCAATGTTTTTGTCTCACAGATGAGGACACTAAATTTTAAGGTTATGTGACTAGAATGATTATCACATAGAGATTTAATGCTCAAGCTGAACTAAATTCAGCTCTTTTGGCAATTGTTACTCTTTTGAAAGCAAACAGAATTATTAAAGTTTAATAATTAGGTTACTAATTTCTAAGTAAGGGCTGCAGAAAAGTGAATTTTCTACACTTGATCTTAGCCAAAAGGCCGAGAAGCGATAGAAAAGTGAATTTTCTGAGAAGGATTTTGCAAGAATTTTATCTACAAAGGAACATAGTTATTTTCTTACCTTCAAAAACTTAGCTTGAAGTTGCATTAATGCATCTATTCTCCTCTGTTCTTTTAGTTTGGTCAAAAGCTTTTTTTGCCAAGGATCACATTTGGGCTTAATCTGGTGGACAAACACTCACAAAAAGTTATAATAGAACAGAATGGTTCTCAATAAAAGTTATAAGTTATGTGATTCAAGGACCTTCCGATATGGGATCTGGCCTCCATGCTAGAGAATTCGCTAGAACATGTGACGTCTTGGAAAGGCTTCAGCATGGGTTCACAGATGCATGGAGGGAGTTCCTGCCAGGGCCTACCCTGTGAGATGCAGTAGCTTCATCCGGGATGACGCAGCCCCGTTGACAAGGTATATTTCAAAATTAGTTCTATAGCTGTATAGACACCAACATACTAATAACTCTCAGACTTTTATTTCAGGTCTAAGCTCCAGTCTGTTATATCCAACTACTCCTTGAGAGTTATACTTGGATGGCAAGTGCAACAATGGTAAACAAAGTCTGGTGTCCCTTATTCCCACCACCTATTTGCCCAAACTCTAGTTGGCTGACGGCCCTCCTTTCCCTCTGTCCATCTTTCACACACAAGACATAGAACAGCTAATCCTCATTGTTCATGGATTTCATGATTTGCAATTTTGCCTAATCACTAACATTTCTTTGTAACCCCAAAAACAGTTTTGGTGATGCCTTCCTGGCCATTCACAGACATATACAGAACAGTAAAAATAGTCCACATTCCCAGCTGAGGTCAACAGGGTGACAGGCAGTCACCTTTGAGCATTATTCTTTTTTTTTTCTCATCAAATAGCCAAGATCACTAATAACGTGAAGGGCATTTTGACCCAATAGAGAGGGGTGCAAGAGTATGGGGAACTTCAGAGAAGGCAGTCAGTATGGTCAACTTCCTGGGCTCAAGGCAGGAAGGAGCTGGGAAACCCTGAAGCATGAGGCCAGGTTCTCTGCCCTGACTTTTCTGAGAGCAGCAGTTACCAGTGCATGGTCGCAGAGGGTAGTTTGCTGAAGGCATGGAGGTGAGAGGACAAAAGGGACCTGGCGGAGCTAGTATTGCCAGGTTGCCCTGCCTGCTTGGAGGAGAATGTGTGACATCCTTCTGGCATCACTGTCAGGCAGCTGTCCTCACAGGTCTCCTACCTTTATAAATGAAATCCAGTTGGCTTTCTTTTTCAAGGCCATACAAGATGCTGCCAAGCCCCAATTTGCTGCTTTAGCTACCCCAGCATCATAGTCTGGAAATGTTTGCATTCTCTGTTGCTCCATGAAGATGCTTTGAAATTTTTGGGAGACCTAAACAGAATTAAAAAGAGAAGTGTAGCCCAAAAAGAAAGTCTTATGTCATAGGCAATTTCAAAAGCAGCCTTTGAAATACTCTTCGATTCAAACTAATGCATGAAACCTGTCTCTGTGATAGTAGCAGGACCTTAAATGTATATACCTGTTAGGCACACGTGCTCAGCTTATTACCACACTCTGTGTGTGTGTGTGTGTATGTATGTATATGTACATGCACATGTGTTACATGTTCCAATCTCTCCAAAGATTGGCGATACATGTAATATGTTCATTTATATGTATTTTGACTTGGATCCTAAATGGGAAGTAAGCTGGCTGCCTTTAGAAATGCATTCACTTTTTCTGGCCACCTTGTAAACTGTGTATCTAAGTATTAGATAAACCCTGCTCCCAGCAGTCTGACCAAAATGTTGCTGGCGAGAAGGATCCAGATGCTAGGACCTGTTAAAACCCTCTATGTAATTCGTCAATCCTGTCACGTCTCATTTCAGACTGAGGCTACCAGTGATTTCTCTGACTTAATTTCCTACTGCCAAAAATGAAAAATAAAAAATGCTGAGCCCTTCCCCCTTTGTTCTCCAGAGCCCACCCGTGCCTACTGAGTCTGGGGAGAACCATCATCATTATACTGGCCACAATGAGTCATGATTTCCTCACTACTTGCCAAGCCTCTTAAAGGCACAGATTATGGATCTCAAGAATCTACCACATAGTGATGGGTGCACAACGGAGTGAATGTAATTCATACAAGTGAATGGTCTTGAATTATATACTTAGCAGTGATTAAATCATAAATCTTAAATCATAAATCTTATGTTACATATATTCTATTACACACACACACACACACACACACACAAACCCCACCACCACCGCAGTGCCGGCATACACAAGGACCTCAACAAAAGTTTCTGGAAGGAATGAACGAGTTCGTGAATCTCATGGCTTGATTCTCTGAGTGAATGTTTGTACTTTCCAGGCTGTACTTTCTATGACTGTTGCCCATGTGGTTCTTAAACATTTAAATATAAATTAGCTAAACTAAGCAAAGTTTCAGATTGAGTTCTTCAGTTACACCAGCCACTTTTCAAGTACTCAACAGCCTCCTGTAACTAGTGGTTGACAGCAGGGCAGCACTGATACAGATCAGATCCTCCAGGGCAGGAAGTTAGGTGAGAGTATTCCCCTCAGGGTGAGGTGGCCCCTCAGAGTGGGGTGGTTCACTGCTTCTCCCAGGGTCAGATAGTGATTTGGCCTCTGCAGACCAGATGGTCTCTGCTGCCACCTCTTAAGGTGGTGGTTGTAGTGGGACAGAAGCCATAGATAACACATAAATGAATGTCATGGTTGTGTTCCCATAACACTTTAAAAGAAAAATACAGATGATGGGCTGCTGAATGCAGTTTGCAGACACTACTCTAGGGCATTAGAGAACCAGAATAAATAGTACTCCTATATAGGAACTCTTCCAACAATAGGAACTCTTCCTACATAAAAAATGGTTGTAATGTGATTGATTTTCTTGGGGGCACAATTAGCATGGTGCATAGTACTGTTATAAGAAAATCAAAAGTGCAAGTTTTCTCATTGTAAAGATAAGCTGTTCTTCGGGAAGAAGGCTGCTCTGTGAGAGTAGACAGTCACATGTTCTCTGCTTATCACTGAGTGTCTACTGCATCGTAATTTATTTTTTATTTTTCTTGACACAATTAAACATCATCTGACTGTTTTTTGACAATCATGACACTTGGTGATAATGAGGGTTATTGATACTTGCTTAGAAGAATTCTGCCACAAGTAGTGGTGCTAGTGATAGGGAAAGACAGGCAAAGAGTAAACGCAATCCTCTTCAGAGAAACCAGAGGACACAGGATACCATCACTCCAGTGACCTCAAAAGCCTGTGCTATATAGTACAATAGTAGAGATAATTCTGGTAAAAGAATGCTGGAATAAATACTCCTGCCAGTAAAACCTCAAGGTCAAGGCAAATGGTGATAAAGCAGGCAGACTCCTCCTTTCATGAAGTGTATTCAGAAATATTCAAATTTTATTTTTCCTTGTTTGGGTCAGTCTGTTAATTGCTTTGACCCAGTGAGAATATGTGCTTGCAGATATTATATACTCAGAGCTAGAAATTTTTCTTTATTGTTCTAAGTCTGGCTAAGAACTTTGCTCTAATAAATCTAAAGTTCTCTACCCATGATCCTCTTCTTCCCTTTGAAACATGTTTTATCAGGATTTCTGATAATAGGAGTTATTTTTTAGGAAGCGCATCACTGTGTTACAAGAGCAAACTTCACTACACAGTATACACTGTGATGAATAAAAAGCATCTTGCCGATAGGAGAGACATTGCAACCCTTTCTGAGAATCGAATAGCTTTAGACACTCGAAAACTCTAGCACACAAATTTGCCAAATCTTGGTGTAGGGTAAAGAAAATATCAGGCTTTTCTGCCCTTCTGCCATCAGGATAGATGATGGATCCTTGTCCTGAATGCATGCCTGATGGCGGGCACCTGGACTAGGGTGTGGGCATAGGTAGATGGGATTCACCTGGGCTAAGACTGTGCTTTTAAGGGCGGCGTCACGGGGACGCTAGCAGCAGCAGTAGAAGCCGAAGCAGAACCCGAAAGAGAAGCCGAGAAGCAGCAGAACGAACGCTAGAGAGCCCAGATAGAGTGAAGACTTGCTGGGGGCTGCACCAGCCAACACCCCTGCCTGCCATATGCCTGGTGAACCCCAATAAAAAACCTGCAAAACTACTGAGGACTCTGACTCCTCCTTTACCCGGTCTGCATGGGATCAGAAAACCTGTACTGTGTCCATTCCTGCCCCTTACACTTGGCTACATTTACATCAGTTATTATGGACTACAACCGATATTTTTTCATAAATTCTGAAAGGAAATAAAAGCCTACAACCCCTCAGGGCTGGATATTCAGGAGTCCCATTACTCACATAGAGAGGAAGTTCAACTGCTAATCTAAATCTTACCAATTACTATGCTATTTATCTTCTAAAACAATTGTGGCAGTATAGATCTCCAACTTTGGGGCAAATGATGAGGTTTTCTTTTATGAACACCTCTATGTATATGTATTAAGAAAGAGTCCATCAAGTACCAAGGAAAAAAGTTCCATTTCCTTAGCGGCACCCACTAGCTCCTCCACGTCATACGGGATATTGAAATGGGAGAGCAGGCGCCTCAGCTGAGGTTTCAGGTCTTCTGTTTCTGTCGTGTGTTGGGGTAGGACAAAAGGAGCTTCTGTTCTCATCGACCCTGAAAAAAGTTCAAGTCAGGAGTATTAAGATCATTGCACACCAGCTGGGGGAGGAAAGGAACAGTCCTTGAGATAACTGGAGGCAGGGCCTCCTCTGTTGGCAAGGAGGTAAGTCTGTTCCTGACCCAACCTTCTTGGCCACAATTTATGGACTGCACCTCACTTGGCCTTAGACATCACCTTAAACATCCCTCACCACCCCTATCTGACGATTCCTTGATGTTGGTTTTCTGGGAGAGGAGCAAGAACCCCTTAGCTTCTCACAGCCTGCAAGAGAAAATCAACAGACCCTTTAGGGACTGACTTAGTGGGAGCAGAGCTATTTATAGTCTTTCGTGGTAAACAAAGAAAATGACATAATCAGCTAATCAGAACAGCTGAATGCTTTCTCCTGGCTCACTCCTACACATCATTAAGGACCCAGTTTAGACGCCCTCTCTTCTGTGGTGGGTTTGCTGCCTCCCCAGATGCACCCTGCCTGGACCCCACGTAAATATGTCACGCAGAGTGAAACGCTGATCAGGTTTCTTAATCATCTGTAACTAAGGGCAGGAAGACTGTCATATTGATTCAGGTAAGGGAAGTCTTCTTAAATCATGTGATGTTAAAACTGGAAGGACCTTAGTCATTTAATATGAAAGGCTTGGGTCTCCCTTGGCGGTGCAGCGGTTGAGCGCCGGTTCAATCCCCGGCCACCGGAGAGGGTCCCACATGGCGCGACAGCCCTCTCCTGCCACGCCTGCTGCTCCCCTCAGCAGTGTATTTCGTCACTCAGTCTGTTCTGCTCCCCGCTCTGGCTCTGGTGAATTCTCTCACCCTCCCGCGCTTCTGACTATACCCAGTGCTTGTATAAATAAATAAATAAATAAATCTTTTTTTAAAAAAATGAAAGGCTTATTTTGGAGATGAGTAAACAGAACCAAGAAGAGGAACAGCACAGTGAGGCTATGACAGGAGCAGGTCGAGAACTCAGTACATCCAAACTCAAGCTGAGTAAATGATTTTCAGGCTTTTCTACTCTCACGCCATTAGGATTGATGATGGATCCCTGAGGTGCTGAATGCATGCCTGATGGTGGACACCTGGAGTAGGGTATGGGCACGCGTAAGTGGGTACGCCTGGGCTGAGACTGGGCTTATGAGGGTGACGTCACGGGGACGCCAGAAGAGCAGAGAGGAGAAGAAGAGAGAACCAAGAGAGGAGCAGAGAAAAAGGCTGTGATAGAAGGCCGGAGAGCTCAGACAGAGTGAAGACTGGCCGGGGGCTGGGAGGCCTGCCAGCCTACCAGCCTCCCCCCCGCCGGGCCTCTGCCTGCCGTGAACCTGGTAAATCTCAATAAAAGTCTGCAAAAGCCACTGAGGGCTCCAGGACTTCCCCTTAACCCCATCTGCTCGGATCATAGAGAAACTGCTCTGTGTCCTCCTGCCACTACAAAGTTCATTGATTTTTTTCTTGTCTCTTAATTTTCCAGTTATAACAATAGAGAGAACAATTTCTAAGAGAAGTATTTGTTGTTGTTTTTCCATCATAAAATATTAACTTTTGGTTATTTAAGAGATTTGACATTTTGGTGTTTAAAAAATTTCAAGCAAGATCATGTGACAAGACAGTACATGTACAAATCACAATTTTCTTTTCTCCATGTCATCACAGGAGAATGAAGACTAATTTCTTACCTGAAATGCTGGCATCTGTAGGGCCTGGAGATGCAGAACCCTGTATGTCAGGGTCAGTATCTCCAACACAGAACTTCTCATTTTTCTGACTAACCTCAAGGACTTCATCGACAGTAACCCTCAGCACTTTGGAAATAGGCAGATACTGGAGTGCCTGAGGAAGGAAACATTCAAAAGGTGTCTGTCAACTCAATTCTTATAGAAGTTTCCACACATAAATTCTGGGAGAAGTCTTTGCTTTGATAGAGAAGGAAAGAGATAGATGTTGGTCTCAGGAGTGTGCCAGATAATCAGAAGCTAAATCTGCAGCTGGAAGACCTGGTACTGTCACCACTTCTAAGTGACCTTCACCTTGGACCAGATGTACACTGATCAAGCACCCATAATGGACAAGATACTGTGAGAGGTGCTAGGGATGCAAAGAAGTGCAAGCCATGTACCAACCTCAGAGTTCACAGGTTAGCAGAGAAGCCAGAATAATGAGCAGACTGTTATGTGACTGGGAAGCACAGTATTAGAGGTGCACCCCATTTTCACAGACTAGGGAAGAGATGAAATAAAAATGACAGGCAGGTTTCTGGTTTGGCTCACTCCATAGATGGAGCTACCATCCACTCTGTGGGTGGTGTTGTCACTGAGATAGGAGTAAAGGAGTAGGAACAGATTTAGGTGGCAAAACCACAATCTTTCTAAAATGGAAATGTGATCCTGTCTCCCCTTTCTGGTGTCTCTAGCCTGGGTTAAGGCCACTCCTCTGTGACTCTTTGCCTGTACTTACACTTAATCTGTTCTTCTTATCACATTGTATTTCAGTTTCAAAGGGACTATTGTTTTGCCCCCTTTCCTTCTAGCTTGGGGCCTAGTTACTATTCAGCAAAGACCAGACCTTTTGCTGCAAGTTGGCCCAGAACACACCTGGCATATATCAGACCCTCAAGAGATACTGTGAAATAAAAAGTAGATCTATATCTGAACATGATAATGAAATCAAGAACTTAGAGTGATTTGAAATAGCACAGAAGCAACTTTCCAAATGCTAACTTAATGAAGTGATTGATTAGAGCAAAGTTCCAAAAGAAAACAGTGAATGTTATTTTCCTGTCATTTGTGGGGCAGGTAGAATACAGAAACTTGACAATCTAAAACTGGGCAACAGTGTGAGAAAACAACATGTTGACCATTGGGGAGGACACTGTGTTTCAAGTAACATGCTTCACATACCTGCAGATAGTGGTGAATAGTCCTGAGTGAGTGCAGGTGACACACTAGCCATTTTGTGTAAATGGTCAGGTCTTCCTGTGTCACTAAATTAGGAGGATTGTTTTTTCCCATAAGGAAGTTTTCTCGAGCAACAGACAATCTTTCAGCTCTTTGAAGGGCATCATTGTATTCCTGCATAATGTAGGCAACTTGTTTCTATTGAAGAGAGATGCAAAGACAGAACTTGGCTATTTGCAAGTCTTATTATCTTACTCATTTGTTGCCAAGCATAGAGAGGAATGCTGTTTGGAGGCCAAATAAAGGGCTCTTGGAATATCAGAATTCTCACATATTCTGAATTCGACTTACAAGGGCAGTGACCAGCAAAGTCAGCGCATAAGGATATTTGGTAACTGGAGTCAGTGTCTTAGCTTGTTACCTACAGCAAAGGAGGCCATATCTATGAAGAAAAGTGCATTTTCTATCACACAAACCTTCCTCAAATCCCATTCTTAAAAATAGGTACCCTTATCTTCTGTCACAAGCACGACAGGCAAGTGGGTTAGTTCCTGTTAGTTCCTTTGCCATCTTTAGCTGTGACTTAAAATTTTTTGTCAAGCTATATACTGTTGGTGGGAATATAAATTGATGGAGCCATTATGGAAAACAGTACAGAGATTCATCCCAAAATTAAAAATAAAACTACCATATGATCCAGCATTCCACTTCTGGGGAAATGAAATCAGTATCTTGAAAAGATATCTGTATTCCTATATATATTATAACATTTACTTACAGTCAAGAAAACAACCTAAGAGTCTGTTGATGGATGAATGGATAAAGAACATGAATTAGATAGACAAATAGATGATAGGTAGGTAGGTAGACAGACAGACATAGAAATAGATATCTTACCTGATACATATATACATGTATATATATATATATATATATACACACACATAGATGTGGATATACAGAAATACCAATAATACATACAAATGGAATATGATTCATCCATGAGAAAGAAAATTCTTACATCTGCAACAACATGGATGAATCTTGAGAACATTTTGCCAAGTGAACTATGCCAGATAGAGAAAGACAAACACTGGCTGATCTCATGATATCACTTACATGTGGAATCATAAAAAGCCCAAGTCATAAAAGGAGAACAGAGAATGGTGGTTACCAGGGGACTTTGGGGAGGAGGTGGGGAGATATTGGTCAAGGGGTACAAATTTGCACTTAAGTAGGATGAATAAGTCTAGATATCTAATGTACAGGCATGATGTCTATAGTAATATATAGACAAACTTATCAGTCATTTTGACTCATTATAAAAAATAGACCACGGTTTATGTTTATGGGTTTCCTACCTTGTAAAGAGGATAAAGTTGCTCCATGATCTTACTGTGCTGGCAAAATCTCTTCCACCTAAGCATGTGTAAATATTTACTCTGGGCCAGCTGGGTAATTCTCTCTGTATAATACTTTAACAACAACAGCAATAATAATTAACAGTTAGAAGAGAACTATGATGGAAAGTTTGAATTCAGTCTTAAGAACACTAACAACAGGGAAATCAGTATCTGGTTGTTGGAAAAGTATATTTTTTCTATATGAAAACTATAAAATTAAGAAACCTGCTCAATATATCACTCAAATTTAAATGAAGAAAGTAAGCATTTCTAAATCTATATAATCTGTTGCCAACCGAACAGATTGGAGTCTAAAATATAAAGCACATTACAGGCAAGACATTCTATTTATACTTCAAAATAGTTAAATAATCCAACTTTTAAAATATTTTATTTCTGATGCTAGGGCTAATACTGGCTATGATGGAATAGGTAGGACCAGACTTATCCTTCCATGAAAAACAACAGAAAACAGAACAAAATACACAAAGCAAATGTTTTTTGATATGGGACAACAGGCAGTGTAGGACTGTGGTTCTTGGGAAAAGGGAAACTCATGAAATGAGCCCAATAATCACCCTGGTTTTCTGCCTAACCAAGGCAGTTTCTGAATCATGGTGTGGGAAGTAGAATCCTAACCAAAGAATGATGGTCTCTCTCTGTTAAGGAGAGAGAAATTGAAGTTTGGAAAGCTATTCAGCTGGAGTTTGCAGGGCAGAGCATTGGAGGAGAGGAGGTTATGCAGGGAAAGGGCTCCAGAAACCTGCACAGGGGTCCCTTGAATGTCTTGCAGAGTGCTAAGTCATGCATGCAAAGGATGAAACTCCAGGAGCCTGTGCAAAGAGTCAACGACAAGAGAACTGTTAACTGAGCAGTTTTTGGAGTTCATGTAGGGCTAGGAAATGCTCTGATTCCAATCAGAGAGTGAAGAGTCCTGAGGCATTCAATGGAGACAACAGAGGGGTCACACTTTAGTAATAAGGATTTAGTAATAGAATAAAGGTCATCTTAAATGTGTTCTAACCAGGCTTAAAACCAAGTCTTGAAAGTATGAAGACAATATGCAGGTAAATTAATTGCTTACCAGAATGAAGTCTAACACTCTGTAAAGAAATAGAATTATGTAAAATTGACACTGTCTGGTACCCAAACAAGAAAAATAGTAGATATACAAAGAAACAGGAAAAGTGTAATCTATAAACAGGAGAAAATTAATGAAGAGAAACAGAAACAACAATGGTACCAGTGATGAAATTAGCAAACAACGACTTTATTTTTTAAATTGTACCTTTTTTTTTTTTTAAATTGAGGTAATGGAGGTTTATAACACCAGATATGAGTCAGAGCTACAGGTTCACACCTCTTCAGATGTGTTTCCACATGACTCCCACCAGCAAGTTACCCCTAGTCCTTAACCATAGTCCATTGGTTCTCCCTCATCCCTTTTCTCTGTACCCTACCCCTCTGGTAACCTCAATTCTGCAGCTATATTTCTAGAGTTTGTTTTGGGTTAGTTTTATCTGTTTGTTGTCAAACAAAGACTTTAAAAGAGCTAATATCATTATTAATATGCTCAGCTATTCAAGAATTGAAAGGCAATTGTGAATATATTGAGAGAAATGAAAACTATTAAAATAATGAAATAGAACATCTACAAATAAATGAGATGAAAAATTCACTGGAGGGACAGACAATACATAACAAAATGGTTTGCAAACCATTTTGTATACAAAATGGTTTATATATGTATACAAAATGAAATATTGAGAACAAAAGACAAAACAACAGACCCTCAGTCATTTATGAAACAATATGAATTTATTTAACATGTGTAACTGGAGTATCATAAGCAGAAATGAGAAGAAAGTATATTTGAAGGCATAATGGTGGAGATTTTTCAAAACTTGATGAAAATAATATCATAATCCAAAAGACCAACCAACTCCAAGCAAGAAAAACATGAAAAGTTCACCAAGGGATGTCATAATCAAGCAGCTTAGTAAAAAAATTGTAAAAGCAGCCAGAGGATGAAAGGATGTGTTGTGTTAAGGAATGGAAACTATACAAGCCAGAAGACAAGGGAGCAGCTTCTTTAAAGTGATAAAAGAAAAAAGTTATCAACTTGGATGCTGTACTGAACAAAGATATCTTTTCAAAATGAAGGCAAAAATATTTTTCAAAAAAAGAAAGACTGAAAGAATGTGTTCCTGGCAGATCTTTACTATGAGAAATGTTAGAGTTAAGTTCTTCATGCAGAAGATAAACATTATATGTGATGTTTATATGGTAAGACTTAGATTTCATCAAGGTTTCTCAACCTCAGGATTATTGACATTTGAGACTAGATAATGCCTGTGCATTGTAGGATATTAGCAGCATCCTCGGTTTCTATCCACTAGATACCAGTGGCAACCCCAAATTGTGACAACGAAAAATGTCTCCAGATACTGCCAAATGTCCCCAATCCCCACCCTTTGATTCTCTCTGATGACAAACACTGATCTACAGAGAAGTTAAAAGTACCAGAAATGGTAAGGAAAGAGTCCTGGATGAAGCCAACAGTTTGACTTACAAATAGAATCTCAACATCTTTTGTTTCATTGTGATTAACTTCTTAGTTAATATTAACTAATTTCTAAAGAACTAATTTGAATGCATAGCAAAGCTATAACAACACAAAGAGTAAAGAGCAAGGAATTTTAAAAGTCAAAACAGTAAGTGGTCATTTTGGAAAATCTAGAAAATACTTAAAAGAAGAGGAAATTAAGTATGCTGTCGTCCAAAGAAAGATTGTTACAAACATTTTAGTCTATGTCCTTCAAGTGATTTTCCTATGCATTATGTGACCACTATTATGATAGGCATACACAATGTTGTTAACTAATGTTACATAAAAACATAATTCCCTATTATGCCAAAAAAAGTTTAAACCAGAATAATATTCTACCAGGGACCAGTTTTTATTAACCCTTCTCCTATTGTTAGATATTTAGGTAATTCCAATTTTTTAATTTTTATTACTATGATGCAATAATGATCTTTATGCAAAATCTCTCTCCCTGTGTTTTGAATTATTTTCTTAAGAGAGTTCCAGAAATACCTTCTCTAAATCGGCCAACAGTTTTCTGAGGACAGAGACTTAGTGTTGCAATGACTCATCGCACCAGCACAGGGAGTAATTAGTAGAAACTTCAATTGGTTAGTGACTATAACTAAACTGAACTATCGTGTGGGTCTCTAACAAAGAATAGAATTTACCATACCAAATACTGCAAACTACATATGTAGAGAAAATCCCACTGTGGCCAGGGGATATACCAGAAAGCCAACTTCGTTCATATATTTCTATAATTTTCAAATCTACTTTTCAAATTTCAAAATGACCCTTACCTGCAACAGAAGCAAAGGTAAATTTTCAGGCGTGTACTCTCTTCTTAGGCAGCTCTCTAGCTCCCTCTGCATGACATCTGCTTGAACGACAAGGGGCTTTGGCTCAGCCACCTGAATCCGTGGGCAACCATGCAAAGGGAAATAAGGAAATAAAATCATCAGGGTTTATCACAGAAAATGCCATACACTTTATGTGAGTTTTTATACAACACATGGTGATGTTATGCCACACCTCCAAAATAACAAATTGAACATCACAAATCAAGAACTGTAAAATTGAAACCGTGAAAAAAAATCAGTTATCTCCAAGGAAGTTGTAACTCAGCACTAAGCTGACTGTTTGGTTATTTGTTCTCATAACCACTGTCAATAGCATCAGATGTTTGTTTGCAAGAATTAACATTTCTTGCCACACATTTCTTTTCTTTTTTTAAGATTTATTTATTTTATGCACACAAGAACTGGGGTACAGGCCAGAGGTATGGGGTGTGTGTGAGAGGATTTACCAGAGACAGAATGGGGAACAGAACAGGCAGATTGACTGAAATACACTGCTGAGGGGAGCAGCAGGCGAGCCAGGAGAGGTCTGCTGTGCCATGTGGGTAGCTCCCTGGCCGGGAAGCGAACTCTTGCTACAGTGGCTGCAGACATCTCATAGGTTGCGTCTTAACCCCAAAATCTAAATTGTTGTTATATTGAGCAGCTCTCTCCCCTACTCACCTGTAAAGTTTGCTTTAGTGCCAGTTCTCTTTCTCTTCTAAAGTAAGAAATGTCCTTTGGTATTCGAACAGAGCTGCAGAAAGTTGCATGCAATAGAAGTTGTCATTACAGAAGTTATAATAAACTTGATTATAAATAGGCCCTGCTTCATTTGTAATCCTTCAAATCTGTTCATTTCTAAATAACCATGTATCACATTATACTGGCTTGTTGGGGACGTGACAAGGCCACAGGCTCCTGTTTTCAGAGGGCTCTTATGTATTCTTTGTTTTTGCTAAATCTTTCTCTGGGCCACTTTTTCCTCTCTTCCCCACATTGACACAGTCTTTCCTTTTACCCAAAATTCCCCTCTCTCTTCCAACTCCAGAGTACAGGAAAGGGCATAATGGTGAGAATTTTTATTTTCCCCACCTGTATTTCCGTAGCCTTATTGCTAACAAGTACTGTGCTTATCAGACATCGATCTCAAGCTAATTGACACTCTTATCTTATCGTTTAAATAAAATCTTATCATTTAAATAAAATGTTTTTATTTTTGTTTTTGCTCAAATATCGAGGGTGAAAGTGACTTTTAAATGTCAGAAATGTAATAGTTTGGAAAAATATTTTAACCAGTTTATGCTTCAGAAAACTTATTAATCCCTAGGAAAAACAGCGGAGGAGCCTGCTTAAGCCTCCTGGACCTGTGATGAGGGAGCCGTTTGCGCCTTAGGCTCTGACACAGGAGGCACCAGCAATACCCCAGACCCTGGGTCTGGTAAAAAGGTGGGCCCCACAGTCGGGAGGAGGAGAACTCCTCATTTGGTGTCAGCTCTACACCTAAACTTTGAGAGCATCAAGAGACAGCAACCCTGGTGTAGTGGCCACTTCTCAAGATGGAACTTTGCAAACATCGCAAGGTCATTCTGGAACACATGAAGGAAGCCACCTAACGATCTGAGGAGGATTACAGGCAGTAACATTTAGGTTAATGTTCAGATGAGCCTATCAGCCCCCATGGATAAGTCTCAAGGGATGATGAAAATACTATTAGTTTTGCACCCTCGACAGCAGTCCCTCCACCCCAAACCCCTGGAGGCAGTGGTCCTGGAAAAAGGGCAATAGGCTGATAGGCAGGAGGGGCCTCAGCCTTGTGAGCCTAGCAACCCACTGAGCCATCTGTGCGGAATTCCCATCTGCGGTTGGAGATAATGCCGTCTTATCTCCTCGCACTGTTGCTTTGTTGAAAAAGAATTATTTTTTTAAATAAGGCAGGCTCTGAAAGTGCCTTGAGAGTAAAAACATTGATAAAGCAAATGTATACTTTCTGTGATTACTGGGTACCCGAATCCTGATTAGCCTCATGGAGGAAAAGAAACAGGAACCAACTCAAAATGGGATGAGCTATTAAACAGGCAGTCGGGGAAAGAAGAAACCCACTTCTTTACTGTCCTGTTATCTGGGGAGATTGGGCAGGGCCAAGGCTTACTCTCCCAACCCTCTCTTACTCAGATCATGTCTTTCCTCTCAGTTCACCTCCAAGTGTCTCTGAAGGCTCTTAAAGAAACTGGTGAACAGCAAAGTTGTGCACATCAACCCATTAAAGAGACCATGTTTGTTCAGAAATAGACATTGTTTATTTAACAAACATTCACTCCTTTTTTTCATTCAACAAGCAGTAATGAAAAACTTAACCCTCTCAAAGACCTGGGCTTATGAGGTAAAATGAGGGGGGAAATATAAAACAAACAAACAAAAAAGTAAAACCAGACAAGCACACAGTCATCCTTTACTTCTCAATATTTATTTTGGTTTAGTGGTGAAAGACAATGCTAAATTGATGATCAGGAGCAGACATTTTCCATTTTTCTTTGTCTCCAGAACCTACTACAACACCTGGCAAAAGTATTTATTGGAGTAATTAGATCTTCCAGGTGTATTGTTTGGTGGTTTTAGGGATTAGAGAAATACAGGTATCCAGAGATTTCCCATCACTGTGGCCTAAAAAGCCTTCAAGAAGCCTTTCTTATAGCAATGTACCTCAGGGAGCTGGGGAGCTGCTTGCTCTGACTTTAATTGTAACAATATTAACATTTGATCTGTGTGTGGTGTGTAAGTTTTCAACATGCTGTAATACAGTCAGTAGTCATAAGGCTGGCAAGGTACTCATTTTTAATCTTGTTTTTCAAACAAAGAAACCAAAGTTGAGAGAAATTATGACATGCATGGTTCAATTTCCTTTCTATTTCATCATGAAATCTGCTTTGTATACTCAAGTGCTTTAAATATCAAACTTACAAAACATATTAAATGCTAATGCACCTATTGACTGCTGCTGCTTCTCCTGATCTTCCCTCCCCAGTCCACTGAGTTTACTCTGCTATTCAATATAACAGGGTCCTCAAATAATTCCTCTTGGTCTTTTGTGGCAGTAACAGAACAAAGGGGTATGCAAGGGATATTTGCTATTGATACTAAGGGGCTGATCTGGCTACACCATCCAAAAGAACTAACTATAGAAGAGCTCCTTAACAGAACACTTCACATTACCAAATTCCTAGCCTTATTTGTTGTGAAATTCCTCATCAAAATTCAAGGTCAAATTCAACTAAAATATTATTGAGTAAAAATATCTCTTTTCATTGAGTATTACTTGTATAATAGCTTCTGCAACTTGAAGACAAATGTAAGCGCACTTTTCCTTTTTATTTGGTAGAATATTGCCTCTAAGTGCCTTGACAATTCTGGAATATAGGAGGACCTGAGGAGCAGCGGCCAAATTTGAGCTTGAGCTAATGCCAGTTGTCCTTGTGATGCCCTGATGGAGATAGTGTAGTGAGAGTGGGCATGAAAGTCTGGGAAGACTGCCTGCACACTGCCACTATTTACCAGTAAGGTCCACGAGCTGTTCCCTGAAGAATCCCCTGTTCTTCTATTTCAGACTTCAGTTCAGTCAATTGCAGAGCCAGTTCTTTCTCCAACAGTTGGATCCTTTCTGTGGATGCAACCTTGTAAATTTCATCCATGGTTTGCAATTATTGTTTTTCTGTAACCCTGAAAAGAAAGAGCACAAAGTTCATGGCTGACTTCCTCAGTGACCATTACCTAGTGTGTGGGATTTTGTCCAAAAACTCATGTTAACTTTGTGGAACTGGAACAATGTGAGGAAACAGCCACACTAGATAGTGGTTGTTTATGATTTAATTACCATTTAGTGAACAGTAGAGAAAACACAGGTTAGAATCTCCTCTGACTACGTCTTTGTTCAGCCCAGACATCTTCAGAAAGTTTTCTCCTCCAGCTTTGTCTGTAGTGGTGTTTTTTCTTTCTTTCTTTCTTTTAAATGAGAGTACATCCTCCTTCCTGTCCTCTGTAGTCTTCATAAAGACATGTGGGCATTACTCACGAAATTCTCTGAATGGTGGTTATTATTGACTTGTAATTTTCACTTCAACTGGAACAAATTATACGTGTGTACAGGATTCCTCTACACAACTGGAGTATTTTGCCATAAGCCTTTTTGAAGGCATGAGCATTTAACTGGGTAGAATATTCTGAGGGTGGAGTACTATCTAATGTAATTTTGACCCATTTTGGAGAAAAACGCTATTTATGAATTGGAATGGGTGTTTTAAAGTTTGAATGTTTATATTTGGCATAATGTCGTCACCATTAAATAAAATAGTTGATCACACCCACCTCCACCCAGGTTACAGCCTGTCAAATTCAACACAACTATTTGCTGAGCACTTGCTGTCAGTATTCTAGTTAACAGCATAGATTAACTGCATGACCCAGAAGTTCTGAACCCATGAATTACCAGGGATTCCCTCCCTGATGTGTTGTTCCCTACTGCTGCCCTAGAAACAGAGCAAACCAGAGAGAACCGGGCTGACCCTGTCAATGGGTCCTCACCCACGTGTTTATAATTGTAGGACACGACCCAGAAGCAGACACACACACCTTGTGAAACAACAAGGGGATTTATTTACACGGGGGGGGGGGGGGAGAGCGGAGAGAGAGAATTCAGAGGCTGGCACATGGCTATGGGCCATCTGTACTTCCCCAGATAGCATCCGTTCAGTGGGGTCCTAACCCAATCCAGGGCAAGCCGTGGGCTTTTCCACGAGCACTCCCCCTCAATAGCAGGAGGAAGCCAGAAGCCTCAGCTCCGCCCTATTACCCATCAGCCCCACCTCAGGGGGCAGAGTCTAGAACACCCCACCTTCTACCATCCAGTTGGCTATGCTTGCACCCACTGGCTGGGAATTTGGTTCTCACTGTTCTTGTTTACACCCTCACCTCTACCAGACAGGTAGAAATAAAGTCACTCCTAGGTCATATTTAGAGAGCTTTAAAATATATAAGGCTTCCTTTTTTTTAATGTTTCTAGATTTTCATTCTGCCTTTCAGAGATAGTTCATTTTCTCAAGTTCATCTGTTATTGTTCCAACAAACAAACTGTGGAAATATTCCGTGTAGAGAGTACACGGAATACTTCGGGTACCTACTATTTCTTTTTATAAAAACTGAAAATGGAAATGAGCGTCCATGTTCAGTGTAGGCTATGAACCTGTGGAGTAATAAATCTGCCATGTTTGGCATATTGCTGGAGCTCTGTAAAATGCACTGTTGTTCTCAGCAAAAGTAAAATGTTGTTATGAAAAATATTTGCCACTTGGCAGTGTCTTTTCAAGCTGGGCAAACAGTGAAACAGCTGCCTTAACAGCTGCATTCCAACAGTCAGCCAAGAGTGGCAGCAAAACAGACGGAATGATTCTTCTCCCAAAGGATGGACATTCTGCCTTCATTTCCTGATCCATTTCAACACTTCACAGCTCAGAAATAAGAACATTTAATCCTATGCCGTTTAGCCTGCTGCACAATCGAGAACAGTATACACAGGAACGTGAAGAGCGGTCAGCCACTGACAACTGTCCCTGAAATGGATCCAAGGTAGAGAAATCCCTGCTGGCTGAGCGCTCATGTCCAGCATTCAAAGATGAACAACTGTTATTTTGGAAGGTGGATAGGGTGGTTTCCATTTATTGAGGACCTGTTGTGTGTCAGGCAGCACTAAGACTCATTTTAAGTCTCAGAAAAGACATTCTCAAGAATTGATTCAATGGTATTCTTAAAAAATAAGTACCTGTAATGAACTGTGAATTGCAAACAAATAAAAAAAACTTTTATAGAATTTAAAAAAAATGATAAAATATAAGCACTAAGACAAAGAATTTCATCGGGGTTTGAGGGTGGTTAAAGCAGGTATGATTAGAACAGAAATAGTGAGTGACTTTAGACTCTGCTAGGAAAATGTAAAAGAAAAGACATGTAACCTAGAACTCACCAAATAAGTGGAAGTGAGGGAAAGGAAGGGATCTTTAAAATCTAATAGAAGGCAGGAAAAGACGGAGGGGGGAGGGAATGGAAACAAAAAGAAATTTGGTAAAAGTCACTTATCGGTGATTAAAGTAAATATAAATGGATTAAGTCCATCTATCAAAACACATAAATCAGCACAGCTTCAAGCACTTTAAAAACATATAAAATTTGATAACATGATGCATAAGACCAAACTGTTTTTTTTTTTATTTTTTTTTTAATAGAGGCATGTTTTATTTATTTATTTGTTTGTTTGTTTATACAAGCACTGGGTACAGTCAGAAGCGCGGGAGGGTGAGAGAATTCACCGAGCCAGAGCGGGGAGCAGAACAGACAGAAGGACCGAAGTACACTGCTGAGGGGAGCAGCGGGCGGCAGGAGAGGTCTGCACGCCATGTGGGACCCTCCTCTGGTGGCCGGGGAGCAGCCGGGGATCGAACCCGGCGCCGCAGAGGCCGCGGGCAGCTTCGCAACCCAGCGCTCAACCGCTGCGCCACCAGGGAAGCCCAAGACCAAACTGTTTTAACAAAAACTTAGCGCCTGTCTGTATAAGTCTGATGTGAATGGTCCAGGAGTAGAGATTCTTAACTCCTCCTGGGCATTTAAGGACTTGGCTTCCTTCCAAGTCATCTCCCCCATGGGCTACGCAATGTTCAAACACTTCAGTGAGGCTATAGAACATGACCTGGGGGAACGGACACAACAGAAAAACATGTCTGCATTTTCATCTTGGTTATAGTCCCCATACAATTTCCACCCCCCTTGTTTTTATACTACTCCCTTCTTTCCCCCACCCCCTTGTATGTCTCTGGTTTATAGTTGCTTGTTGATTTTGATTTTCACTTTATTATAATTAGTCTTTTTCCTGGTCCGTTATTTAGGTTTTCTAAATTCCTGCTATGAGTGAGACCATTGTGCAAAAATGAAAAATGATGTAAAAATATATAAAAATAAAATAAAAATAAAAAATAAAAATAAAAAATAAAAAATAGCAGGTGGGGAAAAAAAAGAAAAACATATGATTACGTGAATAACCTGTTTCTACTGTACTGAAAGTCTGGGTTTGCTTGTTTTCTAGTGGGTATTCAATTTGTGTTAAATGCTTTTTCTACATCTATTGAGTTAAGCATGTGATTTTCCTCATTTATCTTATAATTTGTATTTCACAGTTTTTTAATTATTAAGCCAAAATTTCTTTCTTGAAATAAATCTCATGTGGTCAAGATTAATTATCTTATTTTAAAGAAAAGTAGACTCAATTTGCTACTATGTTGTTTAGGATTTTTGCATGTATGTTCTTAAAAGAAACTGGGCTAACATTTTCTTATAACAGTCTTGTCAGATTTTTGTGTCAGGATTATGCTACCCAGGGCCTCCCTTGGTGGCGCAGCGGTTGAGCGCTGGGCTGCGAAGCTGCCCGCAGCCTCTGCAGTGCCGGTTCGATCCCCAGCTGCCAGGCGAGGGTCCCACATGGCGCGCAGACCTCTCCTGCCGCGCCCACTCCCCTCAGCAGTGTATTTCATCAGTCTGCCTGTTCTGTTCCCCGCTCTGGCTCTGGTGAATTCTCTCACCCTCCCGCGTTTCTGACTGTACCCAGTGCTTGTATAAATAAATAAATAAATCTTAAAAAAAAAAAAAAAACACTCCTTTTAAAAAAAAAGATTATGCTACCCTCATAAAAAACCCAAAGTGTTCCTTTTTCTTCTATTTTCTAAAAACACTTAAGATAGGTAGGTATTACATCTTCCTTAAATGTTTGGAATAATTCACCTATGAAACATTTCAGCCTGAAATTTTCTTTATGGGAAGATTTTTAAAAGAATATTTGCTTCCCCCCACCCCCTCAGGTGTAGTCCCCATAGAGTTTCCTTCACCAATGCACCTGGTGCACCATCACCTCAGTCCCCTGTGCTCCTCCCTCCCTCCCTCTGATCCCTCTCCCTCCTCCTCCCCTGTAGTATGTCTCTGATTTATAATTGTCCGTTTTTGCTTTGTTGTGTATTGTACTGTTGTTATTTTTTTTACACTGATGTCTTATTTGTTTTCCCCCCCATATTCCTGCTATAAGTGAAACCATCAGATATTTTTCTTTTTCCTTCTGGCTTATTTCACTGAGCATAATTCCTTCTAGCTCCATCCATGTTGCTGCAAATGGCATAAGTTTATCTTTTTGATTGCTCAATAGTATTCCATTGTGTGTATATGTCACATCTTCTTGATCCAGTCATCTATTTTTGGGCATTTGGCTTGTTTCCGGGTTTTACCTATTGTAAATAGTGCTGCAATAAACATAGGGGTGCAGGTGTTCATTTGAATCAATGTTTTTGTGTCCTTTGGGTAGCTCTTTATGGTAAGATTTTTAATTGCAGGTTAATTTCCTCAACAGATTATGATTACTCATATCTCTTTTGTGTGTTCGTTTTAATGAATTTTTAAAAAATTTCATCTAAGACAATTTTTTTGGTATAAGGTCACTCATAATATTCTTTTACATTTTTAACCACTTTGTTGATATGTAATTAACACACCCTACAATTAACCCACACTAATTTAAAAAATCATTAAAAGTGGACAATTCAGCGATTTTTAGTGTACTCACAGAGTTGTGTAATCATTGTCACAATCTATTTTAGAATATTTTCATCATCAAAACAAACCTGTTGCCCATTAGCAGTCATTTCCTACTTTTCTCTAAGTCACCCCACTCCCTAGCAATAAGCAACACGAACCTACTTTCTATCTCTATAGATTTTCCCATTTTGAAAATTTTATATAAATGGGATCATATTACATATAGTCTTTTGTGACTACCTTCTTTTATTTAGTATTATGTTTTCAAGGTTCATTGATGTTTTAGCATTTATCAGCACATTTCTTTTTATGGCTGAATAATATTCCATTGTATGAACTTACTACATTTAATTTATTGGTTCACCAGGTGATGGTGAACCATCACTTGGTTGTTTACACTTTTTGCCTATTAAGGATAACGCTGCTATGAACATTGATATAAAGCTTTTTGCTGACTGTTCTCCAAAGCAGTTGCACGATTTTACATTCTTACCAGCTATACTTATGAGGGTTCTAAAAATCTCAACATCAACTTGTTGTTTTCTTTCTTTTTTTAGACACCCAAGTGAATGTAAAGCAGTATCTCATTTTGGTTTTAATTTTTATCTTTCTAGTGGCCAATGATGAGCATCTTTTCATGTGCTTATTGGTTATTTGTTTATCCTCTTTGGAGGAAATGTCTATTTAGATTCTTTGTCCATTTTTAATTGAGTTTTTTTGGGGGGTTAACTGATGAGTTATGGATTATTTTTATGTTTTGGATATATGTTCTTTATTAGCTATATGGTTTGCAAATATTTTCTCCCATTCTTTTCATGTTCTTGATATTGTCCTTTGAAGTCTTTTGTCTTTTTAGAGTCTTTCAGTTGTGTGGTAGCTTCTCCTTTTACATTCCTAATATTTCTATACTTGCTGTTTTATCTTGATCAGTCTTATTAAGGATTTAACAATTTTATTAATCTTTTCAAATAAACCATATCAGTTTTATTGAATTTTCTTTCATTTACAGCACCTTCTCTTTCACTCTTCTGCCCTTAACTACTGTGGGCTGAGTATTTAGTTAAGTTCTGCCCTTTAAAAAATTTAGTTTAGCTCTTTAACCTCCTGCCTTATGCAACTTCAAAATCTGGCAAATGTCCTGAGAGGGACAAATGTTAACCATGTGTTTCTTGCTGGCATTGTCTCTGGGATTTTGTCACTTTAGCACTGTGGACAGATTTTTTTCTGCCTTTCTAATCCAACTATCTCTACAGATTCCTTTATGAGGTTTCTGATGGAAAGCGTGACTTTTCTCTTTCTTCTCATCCTGACATTCTGTCCTTCAAATGTTTTGAGCATTGTCTTCTACTCCAAGTTCAATTTCTGGCAAAAACTGGAGGGAGAGGCTTGTTATATGTTTGATGTAGTCCCATCTTCTAGTAGGAATTTATCTCCTAAACTCCCTTGGGCTACAGGTTTTATTCTGCCTTTCTGGCCTAGCTCCCTGATCTATTTTATAATCCAGTATCCTTTAGACTTCTTTAAATTCAAGTGTGTCATGCCTGCAACAATGACCTCCAACCCCCACCCCCAACCCCTAGCCTCTCTTTGTCTCAATAAAAACCCTTTGCTAAAAGCAGAGCCATTGTGACCAAAATTGGACTAAGAAAATAGGCAAGGATTGTCAACTCACTGGAGGGCTCTTCCATTTCTGGAATTTTAGTTCTTCTAGTTTTTGTTGTGCTCATAACTACCCAATGTTTTAAAAACTTATAACTATAATTTATCTGCCTTAGTGGGAGAATGGTCTTTTTACTAAATCCAAATTGAAGTAGAAGTCTCAGTACCTACTTAAGAAGTACTATATCCAATGTACTCTGATGACTTTTCCTCTATTTCTTTTTTTTTTTTTAAAGAGGCATGCATTATTTATTTGTTTGTTTGTTTGTTTGTACATGCACTGGGTACAGTCAGAAGCGCGGGAGGGTGAGAGAATTCACCAGAGCCAGAGCGGGGAGCGAACCAGCGCCGCAGAGGCCGTGGGCAGCTTCGCAACCCAGCACTCAACCACTGCGCCACCGGGGAGGCCCACTTTTCCTCTATTTCATTCAAAACAAACTTCTGCTCACACTCACTATTAATCAATATCAGGATCTACCCAAAGGATCACAATCTACATTTTGAGATAAACTAGTCTAAACTCTGGGAAAATCAAGGTACGTTGGAACTGACTGGAAGAGGAGGCTCATCTAATGAATTGAATAAGCCTCAATTTCTTGAAGTATAGAATTATGCCTGTATTTCTCCTGGAGGGCTGACAAAGTCAGCTTTTGCAGTCAATCTAACCTCTCATTCTGCAAATGCCATGGCAAATTTAATTTTGTTCTACCCCTTCAGTCTTTTTCTCAGTCAAAATACAAATTTTGAGCTATAATTGACATCTAACCTTATCTTATTTTCAGGAACACAGCATACAAAATCAAATTTTTAGGATTTGTCTTAGTCATTAGTATTATATTTCCATAATTTCTAAGTTTCAAATTTTTGTTCCACAAGGATATGATGATTTCTTTCAAAAACAGAAAAAACAATCCTGCCCCTCAAAGTACCTTCCTCAAACTTTGGCTTCCCCTCCCCCTCTGAATTACTATGACTTTGTAATTTAAGTAATAATTTGCTCAATATATGCTCGCGGAAGGATTTTGAGCTTCCAAGTGTGTAAGCTTCTGCTCTGTTGTCATAATCAGTAAGTGTCTATGTCATAAGCAGAAAATAAGCGACTGGTTCCCTGGCAGAAATAGCCAAACAGAGGCTCACTGTGCTTGGTTCACTGTCCCATAATAAAAGAATCCTTAAGTTTTGTGTATTAATTACTGATTGACTAATAAAAGCAAATTTATCACCAACTTTTCTAATATTGACAGCCGAAGATCTGTGATAACCTTTGTGGCAATGTTGGTAATTTAGTGGCTTCTCCCCTACCCCCACACTCTTGTGCATTTTGTTGTTTGATGAATTAGTCCTTTTTAAACTTCAACTTTCTTGCAAACTTCTTGAAAGTAAGCATTATTATTCTAAATGCTTTGTTTCTGTGTATTCCTTTGACAATTCTATAGATTCCCCCAAGATTTTATGTGCATATGCATTAGAGGAATGAATTATTCACTAGTTAGATAGAAGTAAATCATATTGTCCATGAAGACCAATTAAAGGGCTCTTTAAATTATAACTTTTTCCAGAAGTAAAACTTCTGTGGCAGTAGCATTTCAGGCTAGTTGATTCTATTTCTTTTTCTGACTCTTCATGTTTGTTGGTTTTTTGTTTCCTGGTTAAGCTGATTTTCATGCTAGTTTTGATTTCAATATTACTATTTCTTTGCATTCCGACCTCCTGCATGGACCTTTCACTGGCAGCAATGTTGATAAGACAGCTTTTAATGGTCTGATTGTCTAGCTTTCTGAGACAACCAATGACAGAGTATCTAGTTGTATTTTATGTTTGTCCTGAAGATTCTGTTATCTCTAGTTAGCTGAGATACAGCTTTCCTTTGCATCTGAGTCTCAGACATTGGTTTAGTCTACCTGTAACTGGTTTCATGATTAGGTTGAGATGTTTCTCACATCAACCCCCACTCTATGAGCTTCTTCGAGAGCTCTGTGTCAAAAAATATGTAAACTGCCATGTTAATCAGATGCTTTGATGGATAAACACATCACGTTCCAGAGTCAGAAAATAAGACAATACTGTGTAGTAAAGGATTAACAAAACAGGTCTAGGTCCTATAAACTTTTCACATTCCAAAGAAAGATTTGGCCTTTGCTCAGCTTCTGGAAGATGACCTCTAAGTCCTTGGAATATATTATCTGATCACAATGTTTTTGTTAACCTGGGTACTTAGACCATGTCAAATAGTCTATGCTAACAATATGACTTATGGTAGGGGTCCTGAGGTATCAGCTTGATCTCTGGAGGGGCTGGAAACTGGAGGTCAACCAGATGGATAGTCAGTCATGTCCATGTGACCAGCCCACAATTAAAAATCTGATCACTGAGATTCAGAGGAGTTTCCCTGGTTGGTGATATTCCAAGCAGATTGTCCACACACTGTAGCAAGGAGAATTCAGTGTTTGATGCCTACATGGCCTCACTTGAAGAAGTCAATTAGAAGTTTATGCCTGCTGTCTCCTGGACTTTGCCCTATGTCTCTTTTCAGTTGCTTATTTAAATGTTTCTTTTCACTGTAATAAAATATAACCATGATTATTAATTTTAGTTAACTCTGAGTTCTATGTTTCCTTCTAGTAAATTATTGAACTCAAAGGTGGTGGTCTTAGGGATCCCCTAAGACTCTCTTTGCAATCCCGAGATACAGTAACATCAGCAAAAAGTCAACCTGTCTGGTTCTCATTTCCCAGGTAAACGTAAACTTGAATCTTTCCTGTAAGTTACTCTAATAAAAACAACTATGTCCCTGATTTTGGCAATACCGATGATGGAAGACACATGATTTTTGGATGTGCCAATCATGTAAAAACTGCTGTTTTCCTTCTTGAAGAGAGTAAATGTATATTTGGAGACCTTGGTAACTTGGTACTTTTGTTTCCTTTAAATACTTGTGACTATTAGGGCTTTGGTGGTGGGTGTGGTGTCACATACACTTGTAGAGGTGTGAAACTCTAAAACATATAGTGTTATAAATCATTACCTTAATAAACATAATTAAAAACATAAATACTCTCAGATTTTTAAAAAAAATTTTTTTTAAAGAGGCATGTATTTTTATTTATTTGTTTGTTTGTTTATACAGCACTGGGTACAGTCAGAAGCACGGGAGGGTGAGAGAATTCACCAGAGCCAGAGCGGGGAGCAGAGCTGGCAAAGGGACCGAAGTACACTGCTGAGGGGAGCAGCGGGCGGCAGGAGAGGTCTGCGCGCCATGTGGGACCCTCCTCAGGTGGCCGGGGAGCTGCGGGCAGCTTCACAATCCAGCGCTCAACCGCTGCGCCACTGGGGAGGCCCCCTACTCTCAGATTTTTAATTTGATAAGGTTGTCCTTCTAAAGCTTGGGCTTTTTGCAAATCTTTGCATAAAAATTTTTCTTCTCTAAATACTTTAGTTTCTGAGTACCTTATGCTTTATTTCAGCAGGTGGTAGTTTGAATCAATATTTTAGTAGACTGGTTAGGAGAATCATACTCTATCTTTTGTGGTTTATCCACAGGAAT